>NW_026623348.1:1143999-1144520 GCF_030028575.1 Malurus melanocephalus | reverse complement strand
CAGGGGTTGGGCAGCCCCCTCCATATCCCGCTGACCCTCTCAGGATGGCACCGCCTCAGGGCTTTCACCGCCCCCCTCCATATCCCGCTGACCCTGTCAGCATACCACCGCCCCTCAGCCGTCCCGCCGCCCCCTCAAGGATTCCACCGCCCCCCTCCATATCCCGCTGACCCTCTCAGGATGCCGCCGCCTCAGGGGTTCCACCGCCCCTCTCAGCATTCCACCGCTCCCCTCAGGGCTTTCACCGCCCCCCTCCATATCCCGCTGACCCTCTCAGTATCCCATCGCCCCTCTCAGCCGTCCTGCCGCCCCCTCAGCATCCCACCGCCCCTGTCAGGATGCCACCTCCCTTCTCAGCATCCCGCTGACCCTCTCAGGATCCCACCGCTCTCCGCCGGCAGCGAGGGGCTCAGGGGGCTGCGGGCAGCGCCTCCGAGCCCGGGCCGCGTCCGAGGGAAACGCGCTTCAGCCCTCGCCCCCTCCTGCCTTGTGTTTGAGGGAGAGCGAAGGTTTTGGCCAGG
>NW_026623348.1:1139945-1142139 GCF_030028575.1 Malurus melanocephalus | reverse complement strand
TTTTTTTTTTTCTTCCCTGCTCTGACAGTTTCTGCTTATTGCCACTGATTACCAGGATTTCTGTGCCGGGCTGTGTGAGCGCCGGACTCGCCCTTCTTCGGGGCCAATGGCCGTGCCATGTATGTGAATGGTTTGCAAGAGCAAAGCTGACAGCCACACATAGTTCCTCCATTCAGRTTCGGTTCACTGAACTACTTTGTTWGRTGACCTTTCCACAATGAAGTCAGGTGTATAACTGAAGATTAAAGAGTAAAATACAGTCTTTAAGCTTTGGAAAGTCATCACCCCTGCCCCTTCCCCAGTCACTCGTTTCTCAGGAAGAAAGTTGTGTTTCCCTCATATCACTTGCAGACATTGTCCAGAAATATTTGCAACCCCGTGATGCCAAATGGCATTTTGGTGTGCCTGTTTTATTACTTGTCCTTTGTGAGGTGCTGGTCTGATGCTTGCATTTGTGAGCAAGCCTTTGGGAGCCTACTGTTTTGCTTCATTGCATCTAATCCCTCTAAACTCCTCTTTTTCCTTGCATCCATGGTGTTTCCCTAATATGTGATCAACCCCTCTCTAGGATACAGAGATATCAGAGATAAGATGAAAAAGTTTATATTTTCCTTTTGTATTGAATCGAACATATACAGACGCTGTTACAGTCTGAACGCAGGGAAAAATTGTCTGGAACAGCAAATTCTGCAGCAATTCCTGTTGCCCATCACTGATCCCTCTGTGGCCCAGAATACTTTTTACTAGAGCAAGAATGATTTTAATAGTCAAGACTTTTATGGGTGACAAATAACTTTCATGAATGAGTTCTGTGTGTTCTCTGAAAATCAGACTGCAGCAGAGAAAATGCTGCTTCTCCTKCTTTACAGGGAAAATAAATCCTTTTGGTCTGAAAAGATTTCAGGATTTTCTTCCAAATCCCACTTTCCACCAGAGAAAATGGTACAAAATTCCCTGTCTACATTACCCTTCACATGACCCTGCATAGGTCAACAGAAAGGGTTTTCTTATCAGGGTAAGTGGTTTCCTTGCCACTGCTTCTTTTCCTTGAAACTTATCACTGGCCTACTCTTAAAACTCTAGCACAGTTTTCTAATATCAGCTGCTTAATTTCAAATTAGGTTTGTTGTTTGTTTTTTAAAAAATTGCTTTAAAGTACTTTTAAGCCTGCCGTTCTGATGGGAATGAGCTCTCTGATACAGCAACATGCTTTTTGCATGGTTAGGAAAGCTCMCTCATGTGATTTCAGGATTTGAAGGTTTTACTCTGCTCTGCTTTTACTCTGTGTTCAAGCTCTAATTCCTTTCTATAGGCACCCCCTCTCCATGCATAGCTGAAGCAAAGCCAGAGCTTTGATTTTACTGAAGGCCTAAGTCCACCTAATTTGCTGAGAAGTCATTGAGTGAGGGTGCTGTGCTCATGCCCTCCTTGCCAAGAACACCCCTGGAGAGAGCAACAAATAGGAAAAAAAGCCCCCAGTCTCCCAGCATGAGGAACCACGCGCTGCCTGTCTGCATGCTTGACCCAGCACAGAAACACGGGAGGCCAGAGGAGGCTTTGGCCTCAGCATTGCTGCCTGCCAGGTCTGGGCTATTGCTGTGTGAGAGAGCATTCTGTGAAGCTGAGGTCAGTCAAATATTAGTGTAGATTTAATATGTGCTGCTGTGTTTTTGGCTGCTGTTAAGGTGAAGTTCTACTCTCTGGTAGCAAAAATAATAGATAAGTAAATTTTTCAGAGCTTCTGAAGGAGAAAGATGGGTAACTGCCAATAGATTGCTAACACTGATGCTGCACCAGGGACATGCTGGAAGGCTGCACAGTCCTCAGAGGGGGTAAGGGATCATCTGTAGCTGCTCCTTTCCCGGTGGTAATAATTAGGTGTGAATTGGTTACAATTGATCTGAATGTCCCACCCAGCTGAGGATAGGGTGTTGTTAGCTGCCCAACAAAGCAAAGGGAGGTTGGGCTGTATAGACCTGAGAATCCAGCTGTGTCCTATTGAGGGGGCAGGTGGGRGAGAAGATGTACATTGGGATCAGCTGTTGCATCTCCACAAAACAGGTACTCGTTTTAGTGTGTGTAGCATTGGGCTTAGACATAGTAAAAGCGTAGGACTTCAATGAGTTTTTCTGAAAGCAGTGAGTTTGTTTAGGATTGTTTGAAGCTTTTTCTTCTACTTTTTTTTTTTTTTTTT
>NW_026623348.1:994407-1139880 GCF_030028575.1 Malurus melanocephalus | reverse complement strand
TGGATGGTGAGGAAGAAAAGCAGGTGAGTTTATCAGAGCTCGAGGGGAACATTAATCCTTAGCTGGTAGGATCCAGTCCTTCCACAGAAAAAACCCRTGGGGATAGCGTGATGAATTCATGACTAGCTTAAAATAACAACAAAAATTATTTTTGTGTGGTGTGGGGTCCAGTCTTTTGAGGGGAAAGAAAGGGTGGTATAGATCCTTGTAAGGYATCTGTGGTTGACTTAGGTATGAGGTGATCATACCTGAGCAGGAATCCTGAATTCTTTGGCTTCTTTAGTTATAAACTTACTTCCAATTTTTCTTATAACTCAAGCTGCAGTCTACTGTTTTTATAATGGATCAGGGTCTGTATCATCCTTTCCTTGTGGTTTTGGTTTTTGGGATTTATTTGTGGGTTTGTAAGGTTTTTTGATAGAGGTCTGTTTAAAAATAGCATAGTCTGGGTTTGGATGAGGGTGCTCAGGCAGCTCCATGGCTTATAAGAAGGCAGCTGGTGTTAGTGCACCTCAGTGTTATGACTCTAGTCACAGAATGTAGAGCCTGTGCTTTTCTTGTGAGAGTCTRTGCATGGACACACCACTTAGGCTCCTTGTAACAAGGCCTAAAGTTCTGGGGAGCAAAATATGTGAAGATGTTTTCACAAAAAAATATGCCAAGCACCAATATTGTTGTGATAATCTGGTGTTATCCTGTTTGGCAGGAAAGAAGTTGAGGATGAAAAGGGCACTGACTACCTGGCTTGCTGCTGCAATCGGAGGCTGCACTAGGACTGTTCAGAAGGTCAGTTTCCACACTCCTTTTCTTTTGTTTGTGCAGCTCCTGTGGCTTCTTTGGTGTGCAAAATGGTGGCCTTTAAAGGAGCTGATATAATAAATTCTCTTATCCTGAGGTGCTCAGATACCACCCTAAGGTGATGAGATAAATACTTTACTGTTGCAAAGTTAAAATGAATCTCTTCAGTGTAACTTCATTATTCTTCATTTAAAAGATAAATATACTGTCATTGTCAGATCAGATATTCCCCTTTGTCAGCATTTCATGGCTCACTTCCTGGATCTAGATAGATTGATGATAGCTGTTTAATATTCTTTCCTTCATAACCAGCAATTTGAGAGTTGCCAACTCTCATGATGGCTGCTGTTTTTCTTAAAGCATCARTTTGATGTACATTAGCCACACAAGAATCAATGCTTGCTTTCTCTTTTTTTAAAAAAATAAATTGTAAAGAAAGCTTGAAAATAGGCATCTGAACATCTAATGCTGGTGGTAGATAAGCACATGACAATATTACTTTGGAGCTAATCTCATGATTTGAGGAAGGAGTGATAGATTCATTTGTGGCTTAAGAACAATGTTAAAGGGAAGGATTTGATKTTTGACCCTTAGCTCCAAGAGCCAAATTCTCTTGCTGGGAGTATCTCTGAAGACCACAGGAAATACAATTCAACTGCAATCTTGGTGACAATTAGGATAATTGCTGAGCTGAGTAATGGTTTTTGGTACCTGGGACAGGTTGGTGTGAATCAAGTTGGTCTCTTGGCCTTTGTGTTCTGACCTTGTACATGTGATGAATGGTTTTTGTTGACTCTAAGCTGTGAAGTTGGGAACAGCGTATGTTTTTAGGTGGTCCCAAATTAGACTTCGGTGTTGATGTATCTGTGAGCTAAGTGCAGGAACCTTCCAGATTTTCAATAGAGCTGTCTGCCATCAGAAGAATTTCTGTCACCAGGAGTGAGCAATGGGGTTATTTTTGGCATGTGGATCATGGAAGCATTCAGATGACATAATAAAGGGGAARGTGGGGAGCTGTTGAGATTACTTTTCTGTGGGGACTGCAGTTGTGCAATATTTTTCATGTAAGCTGTGAAGTCATTACCTGTGGTAGTATGGATCATAGCCAGATAAAAGTGTATCTTATGGGTACCTGCAATGTCAAAAAAGCTAAAAACTCCTTAGYGGACTTTTATTGCTTGGTTGTTCTCAAGTGAATTCAAGTTCAAGAGAATGGCTGCTTGAAGGAGGGTGTGCTATTTTTAGTTGAGGAAGATTGAATCTTTTCATTTTTGTGCCTGGGGATTTCTATTTTCCYAGCAATTCAAGTGTACAAAATTTCACCTCCCATCTTGAGGTCCGAAGACCTCTGTCACTTCATCTGCTGTCTGCATGGTAAAGCTCTRCAGTAGTTCTCATGGTCTTAGCTTGCTTACCTGGCAGTTTGATCATCTATTCAGGAGATGGAAGGAATCTCTCAAACTGAAAATGAAATTTATCTCAGATTAAATGTTTTTGAAATTTAAGTTAGTAAGAACTTCTGCAGTATTTGACTTCTCCTCCATGTTAAYTGCTTTCCTTTGGTTAGAAGTTCTCATTAAGACAATTGGAATGTACTGTAAATGTCAGTGTTTGTGGTATCATGAAACTGAATGTCTGATGGTGGTTAACTAGATTGATCACAATGGAAAATCTCGTCACAAAGATTTTATATATGTATTATATATACAGCTTATGTGTAAATACCCACATATACCAAGAGAGTAGGTCATCTGCTAGCTGCTGGTAATGCTGTAGAGAAGCTTCTTTGTATAGTTCTTGTTTTGTATCTCAATTGTGCCTTTAGAACATCTTAAGACTGTGAAGCTTGAAAGATTGCACATAGTCTAAAAAGACTGCAAATAGAGCCAGCATGCTTCAAGCACCTYRGTCAGGTGTTTGAATGCAGGGTGGCCAAATAATGGAGCAAAACMTTGAAGCTTGTGAGGGATGCCCTATGTACAATAGTAATATTACACCATGATCMCTTCAGGTTGCTCTGTTCCATCCCTCCAGGAACTGATGAATAAACCAAATACACATCCACTTCTATTTCTAAGCTATTATGTCAAGGGGTCAGGTAAATACACCACAAAACATAAATGGGAGTAGATACTGGCAATGAGTGAGTCACGTATTTCATTGTTACCTTGGGTGGATTTTTTCTTGKTTGGTGTTTTGTTTTCCTCCTCTCTTTTAAATATTCAGTCTTGTATCTGTGGGCAGAAGAGAAATGGACCAGAAAACTGCTTCCTTGCCTGCAATTTCTAAGCCTGTCTTTTCTGCCAGTTTTGTGCACCAAGTAGTTCTGGTCTCAGGGACTTTTGCTTCCACTTGCTTTCTTTTCTGTTCCTGTTGACACAAACTTTTTTCACTTTAGYTCTTGCTCTCACTGTCTTGAGGCTTGGCTTCATCTCCTGCCTGCTGTCCTTTCAGTGTCCTTCTCTTGAACCATTTTGGAGAGCAAGATGTGTGCGGAAGGCTGTGTGTCACAGCCTCTGCAGTCTCAGTGCATCTGCTGGGTTTGTTGAAGTTTTGCTGTTTTTCATTGCATTGCTGRTGAAACAATCTAGCTGCTCTGGCAACTTTCAGCTGACCTTGAATTTGCAAGTACTTAGGAATTTACAGTCTACATAAATAAAATAGGAATTATAATTCTTATGCTTAAAATAGTATTCTTATGGTTATTACCTGCAAGTTCTGTAATCTCAGTGATATCTCAGGAGATAAAACAAACTCTTAGTACTTAAGTGTCTATATAAATAACAACAAATCATGTTTTTCTTCAATGCAATTTCTTCTTTTCATGTATTCCTATAGCTGAACAAGCATTAGAAAAAATAATTATTGACATACTAGAAAATTTGATTCTCATAGGCTACCAAGTTGTTTCACTAGATAAYATCAGCAGGTACTAACTTTATTTACAGTGTAATAGTTGTTGATTTGAGGATGTTTCTCTGTTTCTGAAATGTGTTGCTACACAGCAGTATGTGTTGGGTTATATTACTGTGCATCAGTCTAGAGCAGACTTCTTAAAGCACCTTCAGTTTTTGGTGCAGTAAGTGTGATGCTAAACCTTTGTTACTTWGTTCATGTTGTGAGATGTTCCTGTAAACTATTTTGTCACCCTTCACTCCTGTGCAGTCTTAGGGGTGGGGCCAGCAGGGAAAAAATCATCTTGGTTGACTTTTGGCTGTGATTTTGCTRATGAGGAGAAAATAAGAGTGAACAGTTTTCACAGAGGCTGGGGCAGAGGCCTTTGTTGCAATCCGGCTAGACAGTGAAGTGTAAAYCTATTGTGTTTTCTCCAATGAAGGGTGTGTATGTGGGGCAACAAATTGAAGAGACCAACCTTTTGGTAAAACATAAATGAGTAGCTGTATGCCAAAAAGATGGTCTAGATAGATATCTCAGTGAACCTGGAAAACTGGCTGAAATTCAGCTGGAACTTCTTGGTAAATCAGTTCAGTTCATATTTTGGGTAGAGTTCATGTAAATTGTATCCAGACTAATATAAAAGTTCTACATGTGTGCAGATGCCTGCCTTTMTTCTGGAAATGCTGTAAACTGTATGTGAGGACAAAGGAACAAAATCAATTCTGTGCTTCTGCAGAGGAGATGGCAGAGCTATTACTGCTCAAACTGAGCAGTGCAGACAACTACAGGATAAAACTATTGCAATCTGAGAGTGTCYCTTTAGTGAGCTTTGGTGCAGCCCCCGCACTGCTTCATCACGAGATATCACCAGAAATGCAGTTTGTGTTTTGTCAAAGGACTGAGTGTCTCTGAAGCTGACGTAARCTTCTGTTGAGTTACTACTGATTCCTTCGCAGTGCTAACTTTAAAAAGCTGCACTGTGAAATGGAGAATATTGAAAACCTCACACATTTAATAGGAATTCTGTCATTGCTGTATATGCTGGAACACAATGTTTTTAATATTCTAAGGCAAGTTTTAAGTTTCTATCAGACCTTAAAAAATATAACATATTGATACCTTAATTGCTAATGCAAAATATGTAGATAACATGATTCTTGTGAAAGATACAGTATTCTGCTGACAGAAGAAGTGATGTGGTAGAGCTGAAACCTTTTGCCTCAGGATACAACAATTACTGTATCCTTCTATTGCGAAAACTGGATTCYCATATTCTCACATATGAAATCTGAAAGCTTCTAGATTATGCTTCTGGCTACTGGAAACATAATTTCATTGTAGTAATTTCTCACTAATAAACATAAACAACAACCATGGAAACAATGTGCGCAGTATATTCAAGTTAATATAACTTCTTCCATGAACCATTTTCCTTGTAAGCAGGGGATGGAAATGGCAGCCAKATCTCCAGTTGGTGTTGTCTTTCTGCTATCCAAGAAAGCTGTGTCAGTACTGACTGGTTTACTGATAATAATTTTTACAACTATGACTTACCTTTACCTCGATAATTTTTGAATGTTCCCATCCATTGCCAAAGATTTCTCAGCTAGTTTGCCTGAATGAGTAGCTGATTCAGCATAACAGGCTGAAAGCCACCAGCAGGGATKAAAAAATGGTAGGGAAATAAGTAAATCAGCTAAAAAGTAAATAGATACTCTWGTAATAACAACTGTGTGAGTCCAGYGGATCTGCTTCCAGATGCTTTGGCTCTTTTCTGTTATGCCCACCACTGACTCTTTTCGCTCTCAATTTGAATGAGAACAGCTGACTCAGAGGCTATTATAAATGTTGAGCTCATATTTTCCTTTCTCAAAGCTGTTGCTGCTAGATTTCACTGGCCACATTGGGAAATTTGTAGTTAAATGGACTTTTTTCTTCACCATGTTTTCCCATTTGTTTGAAGAGAGGCAGTCATGACAACTTCAGCTTTGTTAACTCCATACTTTCCCCAAAAGCTAGAAAAATATCTTGATTTTTTTTTTTTTTTAGTGTTTGAACATCTTAAGCTAGGTTAAGAGTGCGTGAAGCCTCTCATTGTACTTTTCTGGTGTTTATGCTCGTGGAATCCAAGGCAAAATCACTTGGAATCAAGGAATGGCTTTAGGTGGGCTTTTGCATTTTCTTGTGAACTGGTCTTGGAACCAGAACTGATTATTTTCTAGTTAGAGGAACCTGATTTTCCTTCTTAAAAAAACTCTGTATGATGCTTATTTTGGTTTTGTGGGGGAGGCATGTATTTATGTCCTGTCTAATAAGTTGATACTCTTGGTAAGATATCTAGCACAACCTCTAAACTTTAAGACAGGACAAGCAATTGTCAATAGACAACTCAAGACTTTAAAAATCTCTTATTGAAAACATTTTTTTCAAGCACTTTCTGATTTAAATATCCTTTCGATTTTACAGAAGCAATAAAGAAAATTGTGCAAACATAAACAGACTTTAAAAATGTTCAATTTAATCATACCTGAGATATTGAATACTGAATGTACTTAATGGGATTTTCTGCTGTCCAAGAACTTGAAAATGTTATAGACTCCAGTCTGTTCTGTAACTGTGGGTGTTGGACTTTGGGTACTCAAGAGTATCCTTAGCTTTCCACCTGGTGCTCTGAAATAGGTTCCTACTATGGCTGCTAGCCTCACAGAGTACCTTGGGTACTCTAAGATCCATTTCAGATCAAGATAACTAATGTTTCAGCAACTGAATTGAGCATTTCAGTTATTGTCTTTATTTGAGGTGTTTTGATTTGTGGTGGGTTTTTTTTTGGTTTTTTTTTTTTTTAAATAATCTGTTTCTATTCTCCACCCTCTTCAGAGCAAAACAACATGATGGATGGGACTTTGTTTGCAGCAAAAAATTGTTCTTGTGAGCTGTTAACATCTGTTAGAGCCATGAGCCATTTCTGTGCAAATCAGCTTACTGCTGTGAAGTTGTGCCAATTCTGACCAAACCACAAAGGGATTATTAACTATTCTAGAAGGTTTCAGTGAATTCCTACATCCCTCTTTGCCATGATCCCCAGATTCTAAATGTTAAAAGCCAGCCACAGGTCAGATCCAGTAGCTCTGAACTGCTTTGGCAGTTCTCTTGGAACACATGTAGGGCTTAGGCAAGAGAGTACAGTTGCAAATTTGCACAAACAAAAATTTTCTTGCTTTTGATTTCCATCACAGCTTAGAACACTTCCTCTGCTCTCCCCACTCCTACCTCCCCCACTTTGTTAAAGCTCTGCATGTGGGAGTATTACAAACTTTTCTGGCTGAACTAAAAAATAGAAACCTGCCTGTTACTGCACCCAAATCTGGGACCAAGCAGACTGTGTCTCTTGGCCAATGGAAATATAAATCCCAGTGTCTGGAAAACGCAGATCTAAATACAGCCCTAAAGACCTATTAGTGCATAATTCATAGTATTGGAGTGCTGTGGGGGGAAGGAGAAAAAGTGTCCATAGCTGCTAAAAACTAACGGAAAATGCTGTAGAAGGAATTTTAAAAAACCTCAGACAATACTCTTGCTACGGTATTTCCTGAACCTACACTGAAACAGAATAGTTTAAAGCTTAGTCTGTCAGCCTTCTCCTGTTGGCAGGACTGTGAAGACAACAAAGTAAATCCATATGCTTAGAATCTGTAAGGAACAAGCAGAGCTACAAAAAGAGATGTGTCCACTTTCATTCATCCACTCACTGACTTGCTGTCTTTCAGGTTTGAGTTGATTTTTGCTTTTGCTGAGAGCATGGTACCTCTTACTATCCTTGGCACAGAGCAAGGAGATACATTGGTGTGTTTGTGAATGCTGTGGCAAGCTAGCGCCCTCTGCACTCAGGCTTGTCTATGGCTAATGCTGGCCTTGCACACAGCAAATGTCTCTCATGAGCTTCAGTTATGTGGTTATGGTGTGTTTTGCTTGGGCAGTATATTTAGCAAATTGTGTAGTCAAATGATTATGTTAGATTGAGTGGTTGACATCTAGTACACAAATAATTATGACACTAAACTTACTATGTATGAGCTGGAGCCATAGCTGATTCCAGTGACAGATGGAAAACTCCACTGAACCTTTTATTGGCCATATGCCATTTCTGAGTGTTGGCCAACAACAAGATTTGTTGCTAATATATAATGATTTAAACAGTAAAAAGAGCAGCTGCACTTTGATTTTTGGTGCCTTTACTACAGGTTTTCCTGGAGTTTTTGAATATCTACTGCTGCTTCTAATGCAAAGCTGTCACTTCTAGTGTGTGAGGAGAGACTTTATCTTCCYAGCACTATCGGTGGTAGAGTTTTATATTTTGATTCTTACAACTAAAGCTCTCCTCTGCCTTTTATTGCATTATTAAGTTGACAGCATAAAAATCTCCTGCAGCATGGAACTGGCAATGGCTTGTAAGAAACTGGCTCTGTTGTATAGTRCTGCAATAGGCCTTTTTTCAGGCTGTCAGTAAGTCTTGTGTTTTATGGGCTGTTTGAGGAGAGACCAGCATTCCTCCAGCTGTTAAGAGAAGGCAACTTTCAAAATACAGTTCACTGAGAGGAACTCCATGTCCTGTTCATCATATTACCAGGACAGTGCTTGTAAATGTATGGGTGAATATAAACTGCAACTGTTATCTATGCAGAACAAGTCACAGTGTTCTACTACTGCTGGTGGAGAAGAAAACCTGCTGCTATGCCACRTTTTGACCTTTGTTTTTCCTAAAGAAGTTTTCACTGCATTGTCCATTGTCAATCTGCTCATTCCTATATTGATTCAGAGAAAAATAAGATTCAAACCTGGAAAGCAGAACTGTTCTGGCCTTCAGCCCWGCAGTAATGAGCATGATAAGGGAGGTACATGACAAGGAAGTGTATTCCAATAGAACTTTGGTTGTTTTTTTGTTTTTCTTTTGTGAAAAAGGACACTATATAATAAAATTTGTATTATGCAAACTTGAATGCAAACAAAATTGACTAAACATTTGACCATCCTGAGTATCATTAACCTGCACTGCATTGAGAAGTACTCTGGAGGTTTCTAGGATGTGTTTGACTGATCCTGGGGGTCAGGTAGCAATCATCATGTTTCTTCTGTGCCAAGGGAGGCATGAAATAGTCATTGTGTTAAGTGATTTTCATTGTAGGCAAGGAGGTAGGGAAGAGAGCAGTTCACACCCATATGCTTCTTGCATATTCTTGGAAACGGGTAAGAAATGAGATTAGTGTTGCTCTCCCCTTTTTCTGATGGGCCCTATGAAGAGAGTTACACAACCCTCCCACGTGCTTATRACCCTGGATTATTTCCTGACCAGCTCATGAGATATGCTGTGGGTTGGGCTGTCATGAGGGCAGTATTTCACATTGGCTGTGGTACCTGAGCTCTGCTCTGCATGGCTGGGCTGCCTCTGGCTCTCAAGCYGGTTTGCTGATGTTCTGTTATGATGCTGTCTGTTATATTAGTGTACTCTTGCATTTATCAGATTAACCCTTTCATCTGTCTAGGTATCTTGCCCTCTGTGGCTGAAGCAGTTTTGCCCAATAGGATAAACCAAGGGATTTATCTCTGCAGAGCCTAAAATGTTGATTTATTTCTTCACCCAATAATAAAGTAGGGTCTTTCTGCATTTACTGCTTTGTTGATGGGTCTTGGCATTTGCATGCCAGCTGACTCCAAGTCTGTCAGGTTGTATTTATTGCTGACTGCTGCAGCAGTGTCAATGTGTTGGCYCTGCTCATCCCTTCCTTCAATGGACCAATGTGTTTTTTGTGTTTGTTTACTTATTTGTCTTGTATCTCTCCCCTTAGCTCTGGAAAAGTGCATAATGGCTGGCTGCAGGCAGGTTGTCTCTTCACAGCTAATGGTGTCTCTCTTGTAGGTTGAATGTTTGCTGGGTTGCTCCTTATCTAGGTCATAGGTCTTCTTTCCTGCCAGATTCCTCCTGCAGCCCTCTTTGGTCTTACCTACAACAACCTGTCTCAAACAGTCAAGCTGAGCTATGCAAAATGTTCATAAAATGGTACAGTGATTTCCYACTTTGTCATGTCATGTGAAGTGTTGGACATGTGTGAAGCCCACATCACTCATAGAGATAGAAAACAGTGTAATTTTTATTTGTATTGGGGTGGAGAAATAATAAACCTCTCTCAGAATGAGAGCTCTSTATAGTGTCTGTGTTATCAATCTGAAATGGTACCTACTGGGGAAAAATTTTTGAGTGATGTGGATGCCCTTAGTGTATAATCTCTGAGCTGTGTGTTAGAATCACTGCTGTCCCATATGTGTTTTTACCTTGTATAKCTAGTGTCTGACACACTGAGTATCTGTGCAACAGAGGCCAAGCACCCTCTTTCATTTCTGATTGTTTTCACTTTTTTTTTTATRCTACCTTATTTGCTTCTTTTGGGCTGGGATTGTTTGTTTGGGTTTTTTATTTTATTTTTCTGCCAGAGTTGAGAGAATCTCTTTTCCAGGTGTTTGTGGTTGGGTGCAAACTGTTGATGGTAAAGCACTTGTGCATTCCTTATGTTGTGCAATTCCCTACTGTCCGTTAATGTCACTGGCTACATCACCTGTCCTCTCTTTAGTATTTCTTGGCCTCAATAGGTGTTGGTTTAAAAACAAGTTAAATGGTGTAATATCATTTGCTATAAGGAAGTATATACCAGCTTATACTTTGAGGGTTTAAAGGCTACAGCTGTTTTTCAGATAACTTATATCTATATATATTATCCAAAACTAAGAGGAAAAACGGTAATTCTAAAAGCTATTGGGAAGATTGGTGAAGGTTGTTTCCCCTGTCCCCCAGTTGTCGTTGTGTACTTCTATTTGATGTTTATAGGCAGTYGTATGTGCAGTCAGTCAGGAAAGAATCAGATAAGAGAAAATTATGATGGAAGCAATAAAGCTCTACAGTTTACTTTTTCCCCCTCAATAAATTGGTTCTTACTTCACATAAAAAAATGAAATTATTCTTCTGTGTGACAGGTGTACTGTGGGTAGTGTTTAGCAATGGTTAGCAACATTTCCTTGTGATGTTATTTCATAACAAAACCAGTGATTTACAAGTTCAAGATAAGAGCCCTTGGCATCATCATTGCAGTGTATGAAGCAATTAAAAGTGGGATGATTCTTGAGGTGACATGTACAAAAGTGAAAACTCTTCACTAGAAAGCAGGACTTGCTGGTGTCAGCTGGTGATTAGTATTTGTTTTTTAAAGGCCCAAGGTTRTTGCAGTCTTGTCTGGTTTAATGCAGCAAGTTTTCTGTGATGGGCATGACATGCTTGGCTGAGTGCTGTGGCTGCAATTTCTGTTCAGCTGATACTCAAGCAGAATAAGCCTGCTAAGATCTTCAGCCAGATCTGGTTGAGCAGTCATGCCAAGAATGTCTTTAAAATCCAGGGGTGGGAGTAGAGACTTCCAACACGAAAAGCAACAGCGTATGGTGAATGTTTCTGTAACTGTTATTAGTGTACTTGGGTTTTCATAAGATGGGAATACTTTTCTGTATTGAAAATTTGACTTGGTGGGGGATGAAAAAGAATTCCTACTGCTCTTTGTGACTCTTCTACATTCACTGTGATTTCTAGGGTTTGTGCTATTAGTGGCCTTCACTTGGCAGATGAATGGTGGGAAGTGGGTCTCTGAAGCAGTGCTGTGTAGTAGCCACTTGGTKTTTACTCCAGGTACATGTGTATTCAGTATTTACTCCTGAGCAGATTGGTTTTCTTCCTTGCCATTGAGCAGCTCACCCCACTGTTTCTTTGTGTGTTTTGTTAYACAAGTGCTGCACACTTGTATAAACAGATGTGTGCAGTGTCTGTACATGTCTGCAGGTAGATACCTCACCGCTGTCTGGAGACAGTGACCCTGTGAAGCACAGAGAGCAGTGTGGTAAACAATTGCACATTGCTGTCTGTGCTGATGCTGGCAGCACGACTTTAGCAATTTCCTCCAATATCTATAGGTTTTAAAACAATGACAGTGTCAATGTTCTGTGTAGGGGTAAAAAAAATCATAATATTCTAAAGATTAGTGTTACTTGACAAGTCATTTTCTTGATTATGCTGTACATGGCAAACAGAACAGGAGCAAATGATCAAGTGTTTTCTAACAGCTGAGACAGGAGATGGCATCTGTTGCAATCCATGTGGATTTATTAGTGGAGTGACCTTGTCTCTCTAGAGCTTGCTTCTGTTGCATGTTGCTCCATTCTGTGTTCCCTACTGGAGTACATGCAAATATGGTGTGTGAATGTTATTTAATTATTGTTAACAATTTTAAGGAAGAACTTATGTTCTTGGTTCCATTCCAGTGTTGATGATAGATGCATCTATACAGATACAGGCAATTGGGCACATTTTTATACACATAAAATGCACATAGCGAATAAAAAATAGAATCAGATAATTCATTTGTTTAAGTACCGTACTTTGATTTTCTTCTCCTGCACTGAATGTGATATATTACAATATATTAAAATATTGAATGAGGAAAATTTTACAAACCAAATCTTGRTGGTCTTTTAACTCCTATACTCAAAGATGTAGAGAGAAATCCAGATGCTTGGGAGCCATTTCAAAATGCAGAAAAATCTCAGGTGCAAGAGGAGTGGTTATGAATCAGCAGCTGTGCTTATCAACATTTGTAGTTATTCTGCTTCTAGCTGGTGGGTCCTGTATGTTGGCAGCTGATTTTGTACCAGGTTCTGAAGGGACATAATGTACTCTGGTAATAAAATATTTWAGTTGCTAGGTCATTGTGGATCTAGCCATTTACCTATATAGGATACTTTCTACCATAATAYTCTGAAATAGAAACAGTCAGGGCCAGATACTCTTAAATATTTTGTTCTCAGGAAATTAACATGTGAAACAGATGATGTTTTTCTGAGGTTTGTCTGCTTCAGGGATATCTCTACCACTGCATGCCCAAATATGCAGCCAGGACATTTGGGGAATTGAAGAGTATTCAGAAAGCAAATGTTCCATCACAACKAATACTCTCCTCCTGCTGGTGACAATACCTCAGGATATCAAAATGAATGGCAAAAATGAAAGCAAAACAGCAGTTATTTGACCACCAGTGTGAAGCATCAATGTGAAATAAATTAGAACTTGTGCCTGCTTAAGACTTTTCTTTATATTTTTGGTTTGTACATTTTATGATCTCTTTCCTCTGTTGACCTTGAAAGCACTGGATATTTATTAGCATAATATGATTACATTCCTTTCTGCAGGGTTTATTGAAACCTTGAAATAATTTGATTAAAAGCTGTTAGAGYATTCAGCCAGCTGTCGAAATTTTGAGAGAAACCATATTAAGCAAAACTAAACTGTAGCTAACTGATATCTAAACAGTCAGCATTGCTACGTGGGGAGGAGGCACTTCAGCTGGCTTAATTTACTGGCTATAGATATGAAATATTAGCACAATGCAATTTGGCGATGGCTTACACACTGTGGGCCATGGACTCTTCTCAGTCCACATGTGCAGCTTGTATTATAGCCAAGTTAGATGCATTTATAATTAATTTTCTCTCTCCCTACCTCTCTCTCACACATGTATTGTTCTGTACAATCCGTATTTGTAACTTAGATGGACCAGGGCTTTGTTAWTTACATGTCCAGGAAGCGTTGCTTGCTATCATCTTATTGATTCCTTACTKATATAAGTGACTAAGAATTGATTAAAAACTCATGAAATAGCAGCAGCAGTACTTTTACCTAAAATGTGACTGCATTTTGTTTAAATTTGTTTAAATGATTTTATGTTTGGAAAAAAATTCTACTTTTCATGTGGATGAATAAGTGTTGCTAATTCCAATTTGGCCAGTGCAGTGGATATGTGCCAGAACTTGCTTAACACCCTCTCTTGGTCCTAAAGGTAATTAATTTTTTTAATGGTGAGGCAGCCAGTAGTATTGGTAAGTAAGTCTTTTGCTTTATTTGCATTTGTWTTCTCTTGTAATAAAAGTTGTAATGTCTGTTGATATCTTTAGATCTATCAAACCATCATATTCTCAGAATTTTGCTTTGAAAGTATGTGCAGCCTTGGTGAGTTACATATTACAGAATTATCTTGTTTGCTTTCTGTTGCCTGTGGAATGTGAATGAATGTTTACTGTAGACATAAGTACAAGTTTCTCCTTTTGTAAAGCGGGACCAAACACTGAAGTGGTACTGATGCCTTCATTACCTCCTTGGTAGTTGTGGATGAGGAAACAATCTCACTCTGTTACAAGGTTTCACCTGAGTCTGAAAAGCCTTGAATTGCTCTGTGGTCAKAGACACTTGGATATCCAAGCAGGGGAAAACAGCTTCAAAGCTTGTGTGTCATATGAGGYGGGGTTTGTTTGTTTTAGATGGAAGCCCTGTGCTGCTTGGTATTGAGCTTAGTAACTGTAAATGCCAGTTTGTTTTCTCTTGGATGTTTCAAATGATCCCTCTGAAATTTTACATAYTGACTGCTATAGACAAATGGTAATATTTACTGTATTTTGTTTCAAAACACCAGCTAAATCTACAATATTTCAGAAACATTTATTATTTCTCAAACGGTCTCTAATATTGTGTCAAATATGTTATTATTTGAGAAGTAATTCTGAACTGAACAGAATTTCTTGGAGCAATAGAGCATAAATGTCATTTTTGTGCAGCACAACATTGCTTTTCAGGTTCTTGATATCCTATTGTTTTAAAGTGGTGTGGGAGAAAATAGTGTTGAGGTCTGTTAAATGATTTAATGTGCATCCTCAGAAAGCCAGATTTGAGAGAATGAGGGGGAGAAAAGATGGAAAACAAGAGATTAACCATCAGTGGTTAAACAGTTCAGAGAACTAGTTCTCCTACTGGTATCCATTTCTGAAATCAGCTCAGATGGCTCATATACATATATATATATATATATATATATATATACACATACTAATTTCACTTAATTCCATCATTATTTTGTAGTGATATGTTACTAAGCCTGGCCTTTTTTCTGCCTAAAAATCAATTTGTGTCATTCAAACATGAATTTGGTTACATCTCGGTTTTGGTTGAGTTTATGCTACAGGCTGTTTTGTTAAGAGATTTTAAAAATAGGTCTCAATCCTGCAATATGATGCAGGAGAGCTGGTGGCTGAGCTTGTTCAGGCTCTGTGAGGAATTTTGAGGTTGTGTGCTGTACAGCAGGTCCACATTTTGTGTATTTCTTAGTCATGTTAGGGTGTATTTTCTATTAGAATTTGTTGCATATGCCTTCCTTATTTCTGAATTATCCCCAATAAAGAGAGAGATTTACCTAAATATACGTGTAATATATAGAATTGTAAAGGAAGTGGCTTTTATTTGATGGTGACTGCTGAATATAAACATTTATTATGTTCTTAAAAAGGATGTTTAAAAACAACAAATCATGCAATCCCATACCGTAAGCTTATTTTAAGCTGTTATACTCAGTTAAGCATTTAATAAGTTTCTTCATCTTGTCTCATATTTTCACTGCATCTGGATCTTCCACTCAAGATCACTGGGATCCTTGAGTAGTGGGTTGATGCCATATTCTTCAGTTACAGTTCAAGGCATGTGGCATTGATAATGGYTGTGCCTGAGTGTTGTCAGGGTTGAAGCTGGGCCTCATTGTGTTTAACTTGACCTCTCCTGTGTTGATGGGCTTGAGGCTWGGCCTGGTAACTTTTGGCTAGTTTTGTTTTGTTCTGTTCTCATTATTCCAGAGAGGATATGTATTTTTGAGCCTTTTGCTAAGCTTTTGTCAATATTGACTCAAGTTCTGAGATGGAAGAGGGCTATTTTAACTCAAGACTTGAAAATTGACAGTCATTGTGATGAYTGTTTTCTGATGACTGTCCTTGATGACTTGGGACCTCATTGCCTCATCAGGAAGACAGCAGGGGATTTTACTGCATTTGCAGTTTTATTAAGCATGACTTCCTGGGAGGATATTTCTGGYATAGGAAAATTTTTTGTCTTTAGGAAACAAAACTTCCTTTTCCAAGGAAGTTTGTATTGCTCCACTGAGCCACCTGCTACTCTTTCAYTGTAGGAAGTAAAAAGACCAGCAGTTCCTTTCTTGTATATCATTTTTCCACCCACATTTAAGCCTTCCTTCTGGCAGAGGACTTTGCCCAGCCTTTAACAAGATAGTCTTAATTAAGTGCCTGCAATTTCATTAGCAGAGAGGAAAGTATTATAAACATYGATTTAAAGTTTTATTCATTGGTTTGCTGCAAACAGTGTCTTACTGAGATAACTATTTTCTGAATTTATTTGGCTAGTTGTACAATCAGTTGCTGAGTTGCTATGTAATTAGCAAGGACTAAACTAAGTATATTAACCTTATGCCAAGCTGTCAAGTACTTTGTGAAAATGAATTCAGATAGACAAAGGGAAAACATTCCTGAAAGATATGGAAAATAACAATTGGAAGTGGTCCATATGTCTGCAGCAGCAATTCTCTTCCATGCCTAGGATCTTTAAGTGCTTTTACCAGTGGCAGACTTKCAGGTTATGCCTTCAAGTAAATCTCCTCCTCTCACCCAAGCTGCTTCTTGAACCTGAAGTTTCTCTGATTTTGTTTAATACTTCTCTTTCTTGGGGTAGTTGGATTCAATCTTTCTCTGTGGTCTGAAGTGCCCACTACTAGGTCTCATCAAACCCATCGCTGTTTGCTGAAACAATACTGATTGCCTTGACTTCTGTGTGACCAAACAAACAGCTGCAGCAATTCCGATGTCACTGCTCTGTAGTGATTTGTTACTGTCCCTCTGCTGGAGGTTGCCTTCCTGCAGCAGGGTTGGTGTAGAGGAATGCAGCCACTCCATTTCACAGTCCAGCACCTTAGAACAATTCCTTCTTAGCTCAAGCTAATCCACAGCCACGTGTTTTTCTCAGGGGTGTATGTCGTGTTTTGTGAACTCTGGTGTAAGGACAAAGGGTTGGAACAGTGAGGTCCACCTTAAACCATCTCCGATCACTGCCACATCAGATGCTTCCCATGTGCTATGTAGTAGTAGAGAAACAGAATCACTATTATGGTAAATCACTTAGGAAGTGCTGTTCTGCTTCAGATGCTTGCAAGATTATTTAGCACTTTGGGCACCCACAGAAAGCACAGCTTTGTGTTGCAGACAGATTATACTCCTTTCTGCATAGTACTCAAAGAACACTTCCAGAAACGAACACTGAAATATGACACTGACACAAAATTCTGCCTGCCCAGAAGCTTGTTGATTTAACAGTAATCTCACTCACCATCCAGTGAGCATTTTGTGTGGTCCCTTGGCTTCTTCTRCCTGGCAGGATTTGAGATCCACAAGGACTGCCCATTTTGGACCTTGTGAAAGCAGGATTCTGGCTGACTTCAATACCTTAGTCATTCATGAAAAGTAGACCTGACAGGGAGATTGAAAATATGGTGAGAAATGCATGTATTTTGCTGTGATTAAAACAGCCTCCATATTCCGGAAATCCTCTAACTAGTCGGTAGGATTGGGTGATTTTTGTAATTCCCCTCCTACAGCTGTGGATTTGCCCCTTAAAAGTCATCTGCTAACAGGGTGTGATAGGCTGCATCCTGAACTAGTACAATTGAAAGCATAGCAGCTGAATGAAGGTAAGGTTGTGCAGCACTATTTTGCAAGCTAGGCACCTTTGACAAGTGAGAGTTTCATAATTCAACTCAGTTTTTCAAGGCAAAGTCTTCTTGCCCATGGGCTGTGTGTGGTCTGCGAGGGTAATTAATCTGGCCAGCTTCCCAGGATAACTTGGAAGAGGCCTGTAGGCGAAAGAAGTGGCTCTCTTAGCTGGGGTAGCCTGCTCCTAACTACCTTTATTCTGCTGTCCTCTCCCCTTATCACGTTGTGTGTGGGCAATGTATTTATTTGTGATGGGGCCCTGCGTGTCATGAGTGCCATGTAATGGCTATGCAAAACTGGATTGAGTTAGCTGAGAGCTTTCTGATTTTCTTCTGACCACTTGAAAGAAATGGGGCTTAAACAGGGTGTGCATCAGTTCTCCAAAACTGCAGGAAAACTGTGAAAATATAACTGGGGTAAATATTTTTTCTACCAATGAGGAGCAGGAAATTTATTCATATTAGGGCAATTACCTATAAGGGATGTGTTTTCTGTAATAGCAGCACATCTGCTCCTCAGACATGCAGAAACACCTTCCAGGTGTAGGCAGAATCTAAGCCTAACCCAGGGCTGTCTTCCCACAGAAACTCTGTTGGTATTTCCCTAGGTGTGCCAGTTCTCAAAGAATAATTTTACTTTATCTATCCTCTTTATTTTTCTAGACTTGTAGGCAACAAAGGCTGTTACCTGGGAAAGGTGTTGAGCTACTCAGCTTTCAGAAGCTAGAACAGTGAACTGGGTTGCAGTGTAGATGATGTATTCCTGCTACAGCAGTGGAGTCRAAGGGAAGTGTCTTCTCTCTTTTTCTTTCTACTTCTTGTTATAACCAAGTGTTCAGTGTAGTTTCTTCATGTGTTCAGATGAGAGAGCAGGTTCTTTGATAATGCTAAGGCTTCACACTTCCCCAGGTGTAGGTGTTCTGTCTTCTGCAAATTCACAGTAATGACAGTAAACCCTTGAGTTGGCAAAAACAAACTCAAGCTAAGGAATTGTGTCTACTTCTCAGTGGTGAGGGAATTGTGCAGCTAAGGAGAAGGTCACACTTAATCAGAGATGTGTTTTTAAATGACCTGTTCCTAACTGTCCTCTCTTTCTAAGTTATCTGAAGTGGAGGCTAAAAGCTGTGTACCTTGAAGATTGGGTCACAAGTCAGCACTGTGGGTTGKCTTAACCCATGCAATTCCACTCTGATTCTGCACCCATTTCTGGATGAAATGATGCCTACTCCCTGTTTCAGCCCAAGGCACGGGCTAGCAGTCYTAGGGGATGGTGTGCAGTCAGTGCCTGCTCTGTTCCCTCTAGAGGCATATGGCTGTGACCCTAAAGCTGACAGGTCCCTCTGGGGAGATTCTGAGTGTTGCAGAGCTCTTGCATGTGGTTCCATACCRTGTCCTAAACAAAGACTCCCCTGCTCTGTGCAGAGAAATCTCCCCCGATTCCTGTGCATACTCTCTCACCAGATTGTCAACTGCTTGTTATGGACTGTTCAGCTCATGCAACTTTTGCTTTTATTGAGTAAGTAATAACTCTGGACTAGTTTATTACTTACTCAGAATTAAAGTGGTTTCTAATTTGATGAAGTTGCCTTCAAAAGTATGTTGGTACCTTACTTTTGATTGAGAGTGTTTGCAGAGTGACTCTGTTTAATGATTTGATTTTGAAAGGTAGTTCAAGTTAATATCCTTCAGCATGTAGTTCTCCTTCCTTCCTGTCCTGTATACTTGCTCAGGATTTTAAATCTTGCAGTATAGGAAAAGCCTGAAACCATGAACTGTAGCTTGGGATAGCAAAAGCAAAAAAGGCTTAAGAGGGTAGCAAGAAAATGGTTTTGCTAACCCCGTATTCACCTTCCAATATTAGATGAATTGCACGTCTGTAGACCCATCTGGCACTGCAGGGGAGTAATATCCTTTATGACAAAGACATTTTACTTAAGCTTTTCTTCCAGTTCTGGTCCAGAAGGGGGAAATCGATTTAGCCTGTGATGTTAGAAACCAAAATCAAGAAGTGTTGAGACAGAGGGCAAGCTGTACTCTGTGACACCTTCTGTGCATTCAGACTAGAAACTGGATCCTTTCCCTATTGCAGTGATCTCCCCTTATCTGTTGCTCCCTTCTTATTCAGACACATGCRAAGTCACATGTACTGTGCTGACAGCACTGCAACTGTTCTCCTGGAATCAAAGGACTCCTCATATGAGCTCATCTGCTCTTGCTGTAAATGCCAGCCTGCAGAGGACAAAGCCTTGGACTTTTTTCTTTCCAAAAGGAAGCCTTTAGAAGAAAAAGATTTTTGCTGGGAGTGTTTGGGGACAATGTCCCAAGGGAAAATATTTTTTTCTTGTGTTGATACCAATCTAACTTACTTTTGCAGCTGAAAGCAGAATCTGTAAAGCTGGTGGTTCTGAATGAAAGGACAAAGACTTTTGTGGAGTTTATTTAGTCCCTTTGCCTCACATGGGGAAGTGGAACACAGTAAACAGATTGTATGTGTGTGACGTGTAAAATGATAACAACTGTTTCATAAAGTACCAGAGGCTGTAGTCCATTCCTAAGTCGAAGATGAGGGCTTAAAAATACTAGGTTTTTGAGGTTCTAGTCAATTTGTGAGCATTGTGTAGCTTCCTCACCAACATGTTTTCCTGTGATCCAGTGGTTGGAAGCTYCCTGGGTGGCAGAAGGGCTGCACAGACAATAGTCATGTCTGAAAAGAACTTACAGTTGAAGGGTCTTGTTTTAATTTCATTTTGATCATTTGGGGTTATGTTATTCAAATAATTTCTTCTCTTCAGTAACCAACAGCCTCAGTGTTCATGAGTGTAGTGTATCAGCCCTTCTTTCTGGGAAGCAGCAGACCTGCCAATGCCAGTCCAAACTCTGACAGAAGCATGCTTTTTTGGGATTAAGTACTTCATATGAACCAAAACATCTTGCCAAATTATTGATTGATTAGGAGCATTATTAGGTTGATTAGGAGCATTATTTTTGAAAAAAATGAGAACTTCTGTTGAGGTCATTCTCRTTTCACTATTTGGGAATAGATAGAAAGTTGCCTTTTTTAAAATATTTTCTTMTTTTCTTCTTCTAAATTGAGACCAAATTTTCATTTTAAAGCTCTTTTTGTGCATGTACAGCATATAACCAGAGTGAAAACCAGACCTTTAAATTGAGTTGTAATAATTTTATGGGCAGTTGCTTCATAAAATTCCATTCAGACTTCTCAGAAAGCTGAAGAGTTGAAAGCTCAGAGGCTTTCATGAAAMCAGACCTCTGTTCTTCACACACACCTTTCATGCCTGTCCCTGCAGTGGTTTCTACTTAGATGACTGCAGTACACTACAGTGAGGATACATGTGCAGAGCAGCAAAGGCTTCAGCCTGGTATGACATTTCTGGTCTTCTCCATAAGAGCACCTGTATTTTCATTGGTGTGATGCTAAAATTTGGCACTGATGATTAGCTGACAATATGATTCTGTTGCTTGCTTATGACTGTCAAATTTTGCAGCTATCATGCTCAGAATATAAAGTATTTAGTGATTATTTTAAACAATTGTATGAAATGAAGTTTGAGAAATCCCTAAATTTTATGAGGTAAGCTAATTCAAATMATCTTTTAGAGCAGTGCTACAAATGCACCACAGGCAACCTCAACTAAAAGAGGAACTGATGTTATGTACYGTTAAAATCTGTGAAACTTTGTCCATTGAAGCTTGGACTTAGCTTGTGAAAGTTGTTTCACATGGTGTGCAGATGGAACTCATTCCATGACTATTATGGGAGCTACATTGATGGGTAACTGTTATACTTGCACTTATCTTTTTTTTTTTTTTTTTTTTTTTTTTTTTTTTTTTTTTTTATCAGAAGGAGAAATCTCATGGGGCTTTTCTTGCTTGTTGTAGCCTCTCCCAAAACTGGGAGGGAACAAAATACACACAAAAGCAAATGTGAACATTCATGCCTGTTGTTACAAATAGTCCCTGGAAAACCATAATGGGAAGTATGAAGATTGGTGTATTCRTTAGGACTATCAGCTTGCTAGCAGGAAAACATGATGTGGAGCCTCCTTCCTGCCAAGGCTGGTAGTTCCCTTGCAATTGCACATTTATACTCTCTGAGGGATAAAGACTCCTGAAAGGCCAAAATGCCCATTATTAGGCTATCAGGCTGGAAAGCTGTCATTTATTAGATGAGTATGAGCCYGGTCAATGTTTCAAAACTTAGAACATTAGAACAATGCTTAGTGGTTTATGTTTTCAACCATTCATTAAATCATCCTTCAAAGATACAAAAGATGTACATAAATTACTTACAAATTCTTCTTAATTCAGGATATTTTTTTTTAGTAATTTTAGAGATGATTAAGGCTTTTGTTCTCAAACATTTTTAAACTTTCTTCCTTTCTCCTTGCTCTCACTCTTTTCCTTATCTGGGTCTAGTAAACACTGGGGGAGGTGCCCAACTGATCCACTGTTGCAGAGCCCCTAGGAGATGGTGGCAGAACAGAGGTTGCAGTCGTCAATAGGACTGGCTGGAAGAAAAGGTGCCCTGCAGCAGAAGATTGTTGCATCCTTCTTTCTTACTCCCTGTTTCTGAGAGGTCTTGCCTGAGCCTCTCAATCACTTCCTTCATTTTCCAGTTTTTCTTTAACCTGGGACTAAGCAGCAGGGACAGCTGGTGGGGCAGGCAGCCATTCTGTCACACGAGATCAGTAGGAACTGAAATGCCACCACGCCAGGAGGTACATGGGTGGAAAAAGCAATGAAAGGCCTTGGGGTGGTGCCTTCCTCTCTTGATGTTGCCTGTATTTCCTGCTGCCTTTTCCATTTGGGGCTACTTCCTCTSTGGCTTGGCTCTGCTGCCTCCTTACAGGTACAGCCTGGGTTTTAGCATGGTGATTTGTGCTGAGCATGGGAATGGCACCTGAACTGCACGGTGCCCCATCTGTGTGAGTTCAGGAGTGCTGAGCAGGGCTGGAAGTGTGGGCTGACCTCTCACTGCACCTTCCATCACAGAGCACAGGGAAATGGAAAAWAACCCAAAGATGTCAAATGATGTCTGGTACAAAACAGGCTTTGCTTTAACAATTGCCCTTATTTTGGCATTAATGGATTAGGAAAAAAACTGTCRTGATATTGGAATAGGAAGTTAAAGATGTGAAAAGTGGAAAATGATGCTTCAGATGACACTGACAAAGGGCATGCAGAGTCTTAACTCAACTTTTAGACTGGTTGATGAGTTGCTTCACTTTTTGTATTTTTTTTTCTTTTTTTGCTTATAGAAGTGCTACAGAGATTAAACTGTATCACACTTTTTCTCACACTGTTTGCCATTTGATAGAAGCAATTTACAGATGAACCAGGAACATTGCTTTGCCTAAGAATGTTGGCCACATAAGAAGTTTTTATGAAMTTTTCCTTACATATTTAGAATAGCAATAAGCAGCAGAATTTCATCCTGTTTTAATGGTCTGGATGTGRCTGCTTGGAAATTCAAACCCCTGGGAAAATCTCACACTCCTAAATATGTTTTCATTTTATCTCAGACCCTTTTTTTTCTCCAACCCTCTCCCCCCATCTGTAAGGCTTTTTATTGAATGGAAAGTAATTTTTGACATGTTCAGTATTTCGATTTTATGAATGTAAAATAATAAATATAGTCTTAACAGTTTTGTACAACTGAAAATCAAATCACTGGAAAAATAACATAAAAATTTATTGCTTTGGTACTCATCAAGGGAATTAAGTCATTGAACTATTCTGGCAAAATATTTTGACTTCTGATAAAACTACATCTCCCACAGAGAATGTAGTTCTGGCTYACTTTAGCTTTCTAAAATTTGTGCTAGCCAGCAGCAGTCTTATTAACTTTTCTTAAGATCTGGGGTCGAGTTTAAAGCAAAAGCTTCAGTGTGTTTACATGTTTGTGCATTTCTGAGAATGCTATTTTATGTAACTTCACGGACCTTATCAGCAAGAAAGAACTGAGAAACTGAAGCAAATTTGGGTTGCTGATTGCAGTGATTTAGAAAACAGTGGCAAGAACAAAATTACAYATTGATAGTGCTGGCAAGTGGGATTTTTAATTGTTGTAGTAGCCAAAATTCATGTTTTTTTTGCATCATAATTGAAACCAGTTATTAATTCGGCACTCAGAGTGATATGGAGAAAGAAAATTGATTTGTAATAGCAAAACCCCTGGTCTTGGATGTCAGCTTTTTTTTTATTGCTGGTATAGGTTACATGTTCTGTTCCATTCATTCTGTAAGCTTAATTTTTTATTGCTAGCATATTTTTATGCCTTCATTTTCTTTTAATTTGAAGACTTAGASCAATATTTTACTGTCTACAAATGAGCGTTGCTTTCAAATATGCCCTGATGTAAAATGCTGAGAGGGTTTGCTTTGCCTTTTTTTCTTTACCTACTGTATACTTTTTCTGACATGTTAGATTAACTTTCAGCCGCAGGCCAATCTGTCAAAGAAACAGGGAATGTCTCCTGCTATGACAGATTTGCCAGAGGCTGAGGTTTGAAACAAGCTGGGTATTGCTTCTTACACAAAAGTAATTTCTCCCTACTGAAGAGAGCTATCACTGAATCAGCTGAACAGAGCCTCTGACTTGCATTACTAGGGTCTGATCAGAAAATCTGCAAAAGGCATTTTTTTTAATAAAGTTATATGCCACAAAGGAGCTCTGTCAGTATGACTGTGGGAGAACTTTCAGCAATATAAGGTCAAAATAATTTCCTCAAGGATATCAGGAATCCAATATATATTTTAAAAACTTTCCCTGGTTGACTTCAGTATTGTTATCATGTTGGATGAATATACTGCTGCAGAGATAGACCCATAGGTCAGACTTCAGCATACAGACAGGACCTGCACTATCATCCTGSCATCTGCTCCAAAAATAACCACCCCACTCCTTAAACCTGACTCAATTTACTGTATGAGCTGAAAAAAATTGTGCTCTCCACACCCCACTTGTCCTGCCTTGGTTGTGGCGCTGAGATGCTTAAAGCTGCTGTACATCCTGAATGTCCCCTTAGAGCAAAGCTCCTTCCAGGGTGATAKCGATAGCCAGCTCTCAAAGCAAGTCCAAATGCATAGCAAAGCCCGAGATCTTTGCAGAAATGGCTTAACAAGAGTGTCTGTCCCAGGCATCCCCTAAGAAGTGATCTGGGCAATCGCAGAGCAGCCTCTGCTGCTGGGCAGCTCGTGGGCTGAAAGGAACTTGTGCTTTGTTACATGGAGGCTCCTTTTGGGACAAGCTGATGTTTTGTCTTTTCAGGRCTGACTGGCTGAAGGAGTGTGAATAACACAGGGAGTGTTATGAGAGAAAAGAGAGCTGGGATTCCTTGCTGCTCCTTTTGCCTTCCATGATATGAGTGTTCAACGCTGCGAGCAGTGCACTCTACAAATTCAGGAAATGGCATCAGTCTTTTGTTTTACCAGACTTCAGTACCCCTTACATTCAAGTTTGAGTTTACGATAGGATAAGATTTGGGCTTAATGAAGGAATTAATCCATATCCTCCTCAGGCAGGTGTCATTAAAAAGAACTGACTTAACCCATTTAATGGACCCCTTATGACATTGGAATGGCTGAAGCTATGCCCATTTCCATGCACTAATTTAAGTCATTACCACTGTATTACCTTATGCCAGCCAAAGATGTTACCCAATTAAATTAGAATAACCATGTTAATTTTAAGTCTTTCTCCAGGAATGCATGTCTGCCTTATTGCCTATTACTGATCACAAAGTTSATAAGCTGCTGGTTGTAATTTAATTTCCCCCTTGTGAAGTGGAATCTCTATTTGGATTTACTTAAGTACATATTTATGTATTTTTTAATGTTGTGAGCAGTAAATAGATGTGTTATTAATTTATATTATAATTCCCAGAGGCTGTAGTTTCCCCTTACAGCTGCATGGAAACACAACATAGTTCAGAGGCTGTAGTGAGGTGGGAAGTCAAACTCAATACTATTTCTTTGCTAAAATCCAGGTAGAGTTCTGAAGTGCTGTGGGCTTCTGAGGAACAAGAAAACCTAGAAGCTTCCAGGTTTAAAAGTTCAAGAAAAGAAAGAAAGGAAAAAAAAAAAACCATGTGTACTTAAAGTTGCAGAAAATGAAGTGTCATGTGGRCTGGGGATCTCCTGCTGGATCTGACATAGGGTACAATTTCCAGGTTGATKTCAGCAAAAGGGCTTGTACTGCTCAGCTCTGACTGCAGGCATGTATGTACCCACAGTGGGCTAAAGGTTTAGCTTCATTAAGGCACAGCCACACTACCTCAAATCAAACAGAACCTATGTCAGAGCTTCTAATTATAAAAAAAATCAGCAGAGAGCTTGGAGGAAAAATAAGAACAAAAAAAACTGAATGAAACATAGAGATTAAATTCTTGATATAAAATCCATACTGTGAAAATGTTTCCAGACTTGCAAAACTGTAAACTTGATAGTTCTACAACCCCCCTTGTAGCATTGCCCCAACTCTCTGCAGTTTTAATGACTGCATGGAGAACCGTGTTCCCRGTTACCTTCATGTTTATGCTGCCCCCAGCACAGGAGAGGTGCRGCTGAGCCATTAATACAGTGATTCTACCATGTCTACCCTGCTTCAGACTGTCTGCAATTGGCCTTTAAATAGTCACTGACACAGTTTATCTAAACTCTTTGTGGTTACTTCTGCTTTATAAATAATAATTTTTTTTTTGTGACAAATACTGATTGCTGCTGGTTGAACAGGGCACTTGATACCTTCTTGCAGACAGGAAGGCAGCTTATTCATCTGCAGACATTCAGTGTAGCTGCAACACATATGTAGATTCCAGCACAGAGCAGTGGTACCACAGTGATGTTGTTGTTCTTCTGAACTGTCTCTAGGACCACAGTCTTAGCTCTTCAAACAGGCTGAGAGGACAGGATAGCAAAACTCAATAAACAGACATTGATGGTGGGGGCTTTTATGCATTTTCTGGCTACTACTCTCACTGGTATGCTGTGGAGTGTTAGGAGACTAAATTGCCYCCTGGAAAAACAAATGAACAAAGTAAATTATGTGCTGTGATACCCTTGGCTGGGCTTTTTAATAGGGTTTGTTTGCTTACTTGCTAATTTGCAAGRTCTGGTAATTTGCAATTGGCTTCCCAGTCCTTAGCATGAATTGTGCAGTCTTGTTGTATCAGAGGGACAAGCAAGTGAGAAAGAGAAGCCTCTCATGTTGGGGAAGCTACGGGAAAATGGCTTGAATTTCTGGCAATGTTTAGTGTGGTTCTTCTAACTATCTCATTTTAGTTTAGCTCGTAGTTCATTCCCTTGCATGGTAAGTATCTGTCTAAAAATGAAAAGTCACTCCTAGTCTTTTGTGAAGGTGATCTCTTGTAATTGTTACTTTGAATGCCKCCATTGTGGGCCTTTTATCATTTTTATGATGGTGTAAGAAATGTGTCATCTATGTAGCATCTGCACAATGTTTGCTGAAAATTAAGCTGGTTTAGAGCATTGTATATTGAGTCTGTCATAGCAATTTCAGTTGTGATGTTTTGTTATTTTAAGCAAATTATTCTGAAGTTCTTATGTGTTTGGTTCTTTTTTTTTGAGAGAGAGAAGAGATAGGGAATACATCCAGTTGGAAACTCAGCAAAATTGTTGTCTTCTGAAACCTATCTGGATTTTAAAAAACACTAGTGGATAGTGCCTCGCATGTCCTGTCATCAAGCTGTTCCTACCTGAGACTTCACATGGAAGGATGATCTTTYGTTGTAAACAATGTGAGAGCTCTCTTTTCTGCATTATCCCAGGTTGTTTTGTTGAGTGATATTTAAACTATTTAAAAGCTGTTTTTACTATTTAAGGATTGTGATATTGACTCATGTGATATTTTATGCCAGTYATGTCATCTGTAGTCACTAAATTTAATTCCCTTCCAAAAATGCCCTTCCCAAAATTGAACTTKTTCCTAAGGTTGTTGCAAGTTCTAGTAAAAATTTGCAGCATATTTCCAGATTCTGAATTTCAGGGTGACAATGAACKATATCAGAGAGATTTGAAAAAAATGTTCATTTCTTTAGAGCTTGTGAATCCACAAATGTATAAAAAAATACAGACTGAGAAAGATCTTGTGAAGGACACAAACTAAACCTTTGTTCCACAGCCAAGAACAGTTTAACATTTGTGTTAGAATATTTTAGACAATGGATAGCTTTGATGTCTGAGGTCATGAATTTTTTAAGTAGCCATACCATGTCACATTTCTTTTTGATCTGCACTTAAATTTTCATTTACTTCTATATGTTGCTGGCTGAAGGCCACTAGTTTCCTATCATGAGAAATGGGTGCTGAATTAGATTTGCTTTTTTTACCCAGCTCTGAGAAGATGTGCATTATCAAAGCAGTTGTTTGCCTCAGAATAAGAGAGGAGATAGTTCTGTAGGGAATACGCTTAGCAAAGCAATGCCATAAATAGGTCTTGTGTCAGTGTTTGCTGTAATGTCTTGATATGTGTCATCATGAATTATATATTATTTCAGATTTATCACTTCTTCCACTGATAAGGGACATTGCTTCTTTGAGTGAGTTTTCTTCATGGCTTAAAAGATTTACTGATACATTGAAATTCCCTGTATTGGAGATTCAGATGAACTTTGGAAACTTGAGATAAGAACTATAAATCTGCTATGAATTAGGATGCCATTTCTCAAAGTGTGTATTTATTGACAGAGCTTGTACTAGCTTACTCTTCTGCTTCTCATTTGTGTGCATCAGAARAGATTTTCTTTTTAACAGTATGAACCAAAAATGAAAAAAACTAAATGTGGGTCAACATATATATGTATGTTCTGGGGTAGACATCTTCATTTAAGTTATTTATGCAAAATTGTCTTTACTTGAACGCATTTGAAGATAAGATCACTTAGTGGATGGCATAAGGGCAGTGGGCAGGRAAGCCACCATAAAGCTCTCATAAAAAATAAACCCCAACTCTCCTTCTTACGTGGAATAGTATATCCTTGATCTAAAAATCCCACCTGCTGAAACCTTACCTACAAGGTTTAGCTTGCAGGGGAGAATAAATGGGACAGTATTTGTCCATGTGATGTGCCACTGGATCCGCAACAGGACACTGTACCTGGGGACACACATATAAGGGAGACCCTTGAACAGATTTGTGCAAGGAGATTCTGAAAACTGTGCAAAACTCTTTTTCTTTCCCAGCATTTGTAGGATTATGATCAGCATAAGGTTACCGATAGTGATATACCTGAACTTGATTTTTGAAATCCTAAACTTAAAAAATATTCCTTTCTATAGCCCAATCTTCATTAAAGATTGAGTGAAGAGTACCTTACTTCAGTACATCCTTTTCTCTGATCCCAACTGAGCTGCAGGTTTTTTTTTTGCCTCTTTCTAGCTTCTTTTAGTTGGTAAAATACTGTCACAGAAATTGCTATTGAAATTTTGTAATAGAATTTCATAGCAGGCAGCTTAGTTGCAAAATCTGTCTTCTATTTGGGTCTGCTTTCATCCCATTTTATGGTTCAGCTGAGTTAAAGATAAGACTCAGATGATTCCCTCTTGGGACCTATTAGATCCAGCAGGAGATTTCTTGGTATCACTTCCCTGCCTTTTACCCAAAGGCAGATTAGGGGCTGGTTTACCCCATTTTAATTCCATGAAGAGAATAATAGTTCTACTTGGATCACTGCAGAGGTGCTTTGTATTGCTGTGATTTCATCTGCCCTGTTAGTCCTGGCCMCTGAAAAATGTGGCAAAATCAGGTTTTCATGTTGTTCATATTGCCAAATATAAGACAATCTGAGCCTTAAGATATGGTCCCACTATTAAAGCAGTAAGACTCAGTATTTGCCATTCCCTCTTCCCCAAGCACTGAATCATTTATCAGCTGAAATAGGCATTATGGACAAATCTATTCAAACCTGGAGTCATGTTGCAAAATGCACATTAAGAGCAGAGAGATTCTCCAATACAATTGTGGAATAATTCCGATAAGTCACCTTTGATCCCATTATACAGTGGTGAGAGATGAGCAGAAATGTATTGCATGTGAGTGACAAGGAATCCTCAAATTTAGAGCTGATAGTATGGAGAAAAACAATGTAGAAATGCTTCACTCACCCCCAGCTTCAGTTTCTGGTTATTTATCTATGACACTTCCAAGGAGAATCAGTACTGATTAAACATTGAAGCAATACAACTCAGGATAGAATTTCTTCCTTTGTTTTCTAGTTACTAAACACCTGACTCTTCACCAACAGTAGCATTGTGGTGTGCCACTGTGGTGGCATCTGTGCAAACTGTCCAAGGAAAACAGCAGTAGCCCCAAGCTGCTGCTGTTTGGCMTGGGGGCAGCCTCTCTGGAAGCATCTTGATAAATGTCAGAGACGAGAAACTCCTGCTTGGCCTGTTTGGCATGTGAGCACCTGGGCATCTCCCCACAGATGTGAGGTTAGTGCTGTGTATTGGTTTGTGTTCTGGGCTGTTGCAGTGCTTGTGAAGTCCAGGGCTGTCTCTGGGTAGATCTTCCCCAGTTTGATAGGCCTCTTTCTGCCATAAAGTTTAGTGTCGGATGGGTTTTGATTCTCAAAATGATTGCTGTTTGCTGAGACTTCCTAACTGCCAAAAATTGAATGAGTGGAGGTGTTCTGTTTTTGTACTTCAGAAGATGCCAATCTGTAAGGAAGAGACTGAATCTTGGACAGTCATGATCAAACACCCTGTTTGCTGCTTAGCTGAGGATGACTGGTAAGCTTAGAGTGATGGCACATGCTGATGCCATCTTTTAGTACAATAACASCACTTAGATGGTCTCATGCTATTAAATGGTAATAAGTGATAGACAGAATAAAGAAGTTTTGCTATTTTAGTCCCTCACTGAACTTACAAAGAAGGAATGGCTAAGCTTGTGTGAGCTTTAGATCAGATCATACACTGACTGGCTACTGGATCAAGGGGAATTAATTTCTGGCTACAGTAGGTGCCATAAGAAACAAAGAAAGATGTTTCTTTCTACAATTTGTCATAAAGGATGAAAGCACTCAGTGATGTACAGCAATTAATTAGAACAGTGATGAACTTCTGTCTGTCTGAATATGTGGTGTGTGTAGAAATGGAAGTAAGGGAAAACATATTTCTTTTCAAGCCCACCCCTTTCTTTAAGGGAGTGGAGACTTTTTTTTTGTGGAGGGGTTGTTTTAGTTTTGCTGCAGATCTAAACATAGGTGAATTTACAGGGATGTCTTTTGAGATGGACTTGTCCCAGCCATCCCAGATCTTATTCTCCAGTCTAAGTCAAAGCTAGTTTTACTCTTTTTGTCAGACTTTTGGACTGTGATTTTTGGCAGGASACTCATGCAGATGTAGTGGTCTGTCTGCATAAAGCTGCAAACAATATCAGGATCTGTATTTTTTCATTTTGTCTTCCAATAATTGGAAATAAATCCTTCAGAATGAAAGTAGAATATATTGCTTGTTACATATGGGGGAAAGTCTGACCAATGCAATAGTGTTGTATTTTTATATTTGCTGAGATGAATTGATTCACTTTTTTGCATTTCATTTGCAGAGCCACTTTCCAGCTCTGCTCAGCTGGACAAGATCAAGAGAAGGGCATCCAAGTAGGAATTTTCTTCCCCAAATCYGTAAGCTGTTTTCAATATTCCTGTTGTGCAGGCCGTGCTTTTGTTCTAGCACAGTATATAGGTGAGTTTAAATTAAGAAAACTATCGCTAAATTTTTAAAGGCAGAATTTGTTATCCTAAATTTTAGCGTGCTGTTTTTCAGTGTATTAAGCATGGTWTTTCTTTGACTTCATGCCAATGTAACTGGTGGTTTCACTCAGTCTGGGATTTATCCTCCAATAATTAGTTTGGTGAGAATCAGCAAAGTGTCTGTTTTTCCCCTTCTGCAGTGCATGTATTCAGCTTTCTAGTGTACTAATAGCACTGAAGCTTTTGTCTGAATCTGGGTATATGCAGAGAGATAAAGGCGTAGTTTGCGTGTATAAAACACCCACAACTGCCTTAGGCTTAATCTCTTTGCCYAGCAAGGTATAATTTGCAGGAGTAGCCCACTGGCATGAGTATGTTATAGGTAGTCTACTGTGTCTGATACAGAAGGTGTGACTCATTATARCTACGAGGAAGAAGCATTAGTGCTTTATTCAAGTTGGTGCATGACGTGCTTTTASTTATGGAGGTCCCTTGTGTGCTGCATGTGGGTGGCAGTTGTCTRTTGGTGTCAGATATTTTCATAAGCTGAGTACAAAGAATGTATTTTATTGAATGTTACTTCAGCTTTTGCAGTTGTGAACTGAAATCTGTGAACACAAAGGGAGCATGTCGCAATCTGATACATAACTGATGTCCCGGCATTTGTGGACTGTCCAGGGAATGCAGCTGAAGGATACTTTAATTGTTTACAGGATTTGAGGTAGGTTTGGCTGCTGCTTGCCCAGCTCAGCCYGCAGGCAAACAAACCGCTCCACACGCCCATCTCACTGCAGGAGTGCTGTTGATGCTGTTAGTTTCTGTAGTGCTTGCAAAGTTCAGGGTGCCTTTGCAGGTAGGTCTCATTCAAYTTTAGGAGTCTCTCTGCCCCTGTAAAATTTAAGACGAGGGCTAAGTTTGTTTCCTGCTTATAATGAAGACTTGGAATGCAAGATTTGGCCATTGTAGCAGACCAGGTTCCTGGGGCTGTCCTAGGTCAATCACTATTTACAGAGAGCAGAATTATCAGGCTCTGTTAGTTTGCCACAGGCAATGTGGGAAGAAGGTGCCCTCTGCATTTGTAGATTACTTGTTTTATTTTCTTTCGATGTGGTGATRGTTGCTAGTGTTATGTAAAATATCAGTTAATCAGACACAACCCACAGGAGMCAGGGCAGTTCAAAGCACAGCTCCTTTCAAGAGACTCCCTAATGCCTTAAGGGAGTAAACTTTGGCAGACAYTGTAGGTTTACTGTGTCCCTAGTCAAAAAGTTGTGCTGTTTGGCATGCTGATGGGAGTATTATTCAATAAACATAATACAATATTTACACTTTGATAAAAAAAAAGTCAAATACACTGTTCAGAGAAAAAAGCTCTGATAAAAGGAACTGGTTTTGTTTTTTTCCTAAGACRTATWKKKTWTTTTWWWTTTWWTTTTTTWWYTTTTTTAACTACTGGTATTGCATGSTAATAGCAATATACATTTGTAAACTGGACTCAAAATGTGAGACTTTCCATATGTTCACCAAGTGCTCTGTAAAATGGAGTCCTTCCAAATATGTTCCCTGAATATGAAAGTTATTTGCCAAACTTCTAATTCTGAGTGAACCATAGCTATAGACGACTCATTATGCAACATCATATCTTCTTCTTCTATAGTGCCAATAGTTTTGTATTGCTTTAAGCCTCTTTTTAAATAATTTCTCAGTTTACTTTTTGAGATTGTTACAAAGCTTATAAATCCACCTTAGAATTAAGAATTAGCATCATAAAGCTATAAAAGGGCAAATTTCCATAATTTGCAGGCTAAAAGTACAGCCACATGAGGTATTTTGACCTCTGTGAATGTTGATATGATCTTAGATGAGGATCCATGGACTTACTAACAAGAATAACTTACTTTAATCTTTGCATCATGGGGGTGGAAGTGTCGTGGTGAGGATTTGAAGACTTGCATTTCCTGCAGTGGATTTTGCACTCTAAAGGCTACAAAGCAAAAACTCGTATTTTGTGCAGAAGATGCTGATTCACGTGCCTGTGTTACTCTCTGAACACTAGACTAAGAAACATCTATGCTAGGATGAAGCATCTCTGCGGCAGATACCGCATAGCTGTGGGTCTCTGGCGGCCACGGGATTTGTGCYCGTGGTGGACGACCAAGGGCTGTGATTTGGGGCCTTCCTGGCACTCTCACCTGCAGGTGGCAGCATCTTCCTGTTTTATGGSTTGTGGTACCAGTGCTCGGCGCACCAGTGTGACTGGGAAACTGAAAATTAAAACCAAGAGCTTCCCGCCCCCTTTTTAAGGTCAACATTCTGCTTTTCTGCGAATAAATGTGAGGCAGGACTAGTTTGACATCTCTATCAGACTGGCTTGTTCTTTGCCCATTTGCTTTAAACATGGCTTTTTCCTTTGGTTTTGGGTCAGTTTGTTTCCTTGTATTTTAATCCTCTCTGTTGTCAGACTTCCAAAGTCTAAGGTCTGTTTGAAGTAGAAGCAGGGAGTTGGAGAAGGGCTCACTGAAATGTTGTACTGGCAACTTGGCAAGAAAGAGCAATTAGTGGGTAWTGAGAAAACTGTGCATCATTTCTACTCCTGTTCAAATACATGTAATGTTGTTGGATCCAGAAAAGCTCCAATATACTGGAAACAAAACAAGTAATGTTTTGACTTTTAATAATGTCATTCTGATTTCCTTAGAATCTTCATTCTCTGAATTAAGGCTGAATTAGAAGACAGACGTTGTTATCAACTTGAATAATAAATGTGTTGTATTAATATATGAATATTAATAAGAGCAATTAAATAAAAAGAGTCTTATATTTGTTCCAGAAAGATAAAAAAGCCAACAGTGGGATAAACCATGATAGTGAGAGAATTAGTTCTAGAAAATAGTGAGAGTGGACTAAGGACTTTTTAAAATCTATCTACATTAACTACTATTAAAATTAGGCTCCTTTTYCAATGAAATATCAAATATGTAGCTTTTCTCGAGGGGGAGTGCATAACACTTACAACACTGTCCCAATGGTGTAAGGATCATCCTCTTGTTAAGACACAGAGCAATGGCTCCTGTACCTCAATGCTTGGTGTTTAAATCAAAGTCTGGAAGAGGATTGAGTGTAGGCAGTGGCCAGWTACTGAGGGGGTGGAAAGATGCTCACATGACTACTTACAATGAGCCAAATCAACCAGGACAGAGATGGAAGCAGGTGTCCAATGTCTCTTGTATTGGCTTTCTGCACCCAGGGTTTCTCTTTCATGGAGGATTTACAGCTACACAATTAGAGCAGCCTTGCAGTGCATGAAGCAGCTAGAGAGGCATTCAATCTACTGTGTTTCTCCACTGGTGGTAGGTAAAGTTACCGTTCCAGAATGACACTGGCAATATTGCTTTGGAAATACTGTAGCTTTATCTGCCTGGCTGCTGCCCAGGAACTGCTGCTTATCTCAGCAGCAGTATCAGACTGCTTCTTTAGGTTTGTCCATTGCATTGGAAAATGAGGCCCATRTGTGTTCTCTATACCTGTATCAGGAATTGTATCCTACACACTAAATCTTTTCTCAAAAGCACTGTAACAGTACCCTTTTCTTGTGCAAAGGAGCCATAGTATCCTACAGCTTTTCTTCTGTTAGGTGAAASTAAGAAATGCCACAATTTTGAATGCTGATTCATCTTCCTTCATAGTAGCAGGAAAGATCAGAATACATTGTTCCTTCTCTGAGGAAGTAGCAGCACTTTTGTGACAATGACAGGCTCAGCCAGAAAAATTCAAGTGCCGTKCCTTCTAGGAAGCTGAGTGATGTGCAACAAAACACTGGTTGTGCATAGAAGGCTATTTTGTCTAATGCAACTCAGTCTAGGCTGTAACAGATTTGGAATTTGGCTTCAGAAATGGGCTRTACAGTCCTTAAGAGGATGATTAAAATAGGACCTCACTCATCATCCATGTGTTTAAAGCCTCTTACCCTAATGTCTTCAAACAGACTACAAAAATATTTTGCTGTAGTCTTCATGTTCAATTACCATCATCTGCCYTATTCCACACCTCTTGTGTGTGTAACTTTGATGTGAATTACTGGAATTATCTTGCATCTACACACATCCTTGTTAAAATATGTGGGTCAGTGCTGCTGTCTCCTCTGCTGAAAAGCCCTGATTCTCATCCATATCAACTACCCTTTCTAGAAATTGAAATAATACCCCTGGCCAGTTTTAGCATTATGCCTAGAAAGTACATTACACATGAGGCTGTGTCCTGCCACAAAGAATTGTCCTAGAAGTTAACACAATACCATATACAGTTTTTGAGGGTTTACTTAACTCTGTGTTTACAAGGCATTTTTCTTTTTCAATGTAGACKGATTGTTGGTATCTTTTCTAGAACAGAAAATAAATGGAGAGGTACTCATTTTCCTGTTTGGTGCTGAGGTGTATGTAAAGGTGCTTGACAAGMTGAAACTCTCCTGTCATGTTAGTACAGCTGTAAAAAGCTGACCSCTCTAGGCACCTTAATGACCCCTTATTAAAAGTGGAGCTGGAGACCCTGGTCTCCTCCTTGGTCTTACAATAAAATTGCAATTGGTGCATCTGCTCAGAGTCAAGATGCCCAATAGTGGGACTCCATGGGGTTAGCTACAGCTTGTCATGATCTGATTCAGGCTAGAAAGCAGGAGCAAAAAATATCGTTGATTAACTCCTAGTTATCTTTAATAGAGAGACTTGTTACTTTTCTACTAAAATTAGCAAATCTGCTAGGCTTATCTTCAACATCTGTATCTTGACTCTTCARAGATAGTAGTACCCTCCAGGAACAGCAATATGTATGTGTGCATGCAGATAATTCTTGAAGAATAAATGTAGTTAGTAGCTGTGATTATTTGAACATCACCATTAATGTCTAGTTCCTACATATCACACACACTGAATAGAGCACAAGATGCAAGCTTGGTGATCAAAAGAATAAAGTTTTGGGGAGATTAACACTTCAGTATCCTGAAGTCTTTCTCTCCCAGCCTTTTTCAGTCCCCTTCCACAATTTTTGTCCACTCAGCAGCAGTGTTTTATCAAGAATGTAAAGTAGGGACTAGACCATTCCTTGATGGTCTGGTCTAGTCCTTTGTGGCCATATGCCACTGTATCATGCAATCGTACCTACAAAGCTATCAAATTTCTCAATTTGATTGAGAATGTTTCAATGTTCAATGTTTCTCAACTTGCCAACTTTGACTTTTTTGCATCTTTTTTAATGTCTGGAGTTTAACTAGGCTCACTCTGCTAATTGTGCACAGAAACATCTCTCCACATACAAAGAGAATACACAAAACACAGGTTTTAGTGCGAGAGTGCTCAATTTTGACAGTCTGTCTTCTGCAAATTCAAGGGAAAGTGGAAAAGAGCTATTTTTGCTATAATCATTGAGATGTTAGAATGAGCCAGACCCTTTGATGAAGCTGAGACTACCACATTTTTGCTGTGCTTTGGTCTCGAAGTTGCTACTGCAAAATTGGTGAACATATTTGAAATAGAAGCATCATAGGGAAAATCTCACATTATTTACTTTTTTACTAATTATTACTTTTTTTTTAACAGTGTGATGCAATATTCAGTAATTTAGTTATTGTTATTGATCATGTGTCGTGTGAATGAGTTCTGAAATATGACTTTTTGATAAAATGCAGGTGGACATGCATTATACTTTTATACTTATATTTAGGTATATAACATGACACTAATTTCTCTATTCAGATACAGAACTCCAGATACAATGAATGACCTTTTTGGTCCCTCTCCAGTTTGCTGCAGAGGGCAGAATTTGGATGTGGTGACCCATATCTTATGAATTGKTTTTTTTTCCAGAAAGTCAAATCTCAAAATGGTCTTGGCTGAAGGGCTTTTCAACAGAAAATCATAAATCAACAATGATAGCCATGATGGTTCCACAATGTTTGACAGGAAGTCATGTTTTGTTAATATGGAAAGATTTATGTGTTGTACRATTTGGAGTGTAGTTACTATGAAACCAATACTGCAGTATTTTGGGAAAACTCTCAGGTTGTGACTGCTGCGAGTGGGAAGTGGAATTGTGTTGGATTTGTTGTCAAAAATTTTTCCTTAGATGACTACTGAATGTGGAGCAGAGCTGAGCTGGTACTTTATTACTTCTGCAGAGCCTGTTTTAATGTAGAACTTTTTTTTTCTAGGTTGTATACAGTTAGGTTTATATACCACATAAACATTCATTTGGAAGTGAGTCCAAAATGATGCTAAACATTTTTTTGATTTGTTCTTTCTGGCTTAGGTCCTTCAGATTTTTGATAGAGATACAAAAATGTTTTTGATGTAATGCTTTCCCCAAGGTTCTCCAGTACATGTGAAGTTAGTCATGAAGGCTSAGGTTTGTCAAAGAACACAAAACCCCTCAAAACAACTGACCAAGATAAAAACAACTTCCAGACTTTTCAACCTCACTGGCCTTTCATGGAAAGCAGGAACTAGGAAGTGTTTCAATGGATAATGGACTATGTTGGAGTCTGTGATATGTACATGATGAATACCTACCTTGTTATTTTCCTATGGAGAGCTGTTGAGATTTCAAGTTGATGCCTTATCTAAATGATAGGATTGCACATTCAAGGCTGCATGAGAAAATAGTGAACAGTGACAGGTGTCTTTATTTTTTCATTCAGCTGACTTTTCTATCGTGATCAAAATTGCAATAAATTGAAATATTGCTGTTAAATCAGAGTGAAGTCAAAACAGAGTGTCACTTTGAATAATCAGAGGCCTGTTTTTTTAACAATATTCTATGATGGTAAAAGAATTTTCAGGATCTAAATATTTAAACAGCATTTCACTGCCAAACAAAATTTTCTGCATCTTTCGCTGCTATTCTTTTTACATTGAAAGAGCAGGTCACTTAATGGTGTTATGTAAAATCAGACACTCTCTTTCCTCAATAAGAAAATGGGGATAATACTTCAAAGGACTGTTGTGGTGATTCATCTTTATAAAGTTCTACAGAAATGGTAGATGTTATTAGCATCCCATGCGATTACAGTGACAGGATGATATGGTAGTTTGTCTGAATTGGTATTAAGTGGTACTGAAAGTCTCTCAAAAAACCTGTTCCTTCTGGTTTTCCAGACATTAGAGATTTAGAACAATTTGGAAAAACATCTGGACTGAACTGAGCTCTGTCTCTTTTAAAGGTTACCTTAACTGACAGATGAAGGAACCTTATATTGTGATAACCTTCTGCCTGAAGGATCTCAAAGTACTACAGGAATCAATATGCAAACTATATATAGATTACAGCAGCTCTGTCAAGGTAGAGCACTGTTTGGCAAAGCACAGTGAAACGAAACAAAATGTTATAAAAATCTAAATGGGAAAACACAATTTTAAAACACTGGAAGAATGTAGTAAGAGAGAAAGTAATCATCAGCTGGGACCTGGCAGGAAATTGGGAGATGTAGCTTCTTTTCCCTGACAATGTACCATGAGAATTGGGGTCTGAACTCAAAGGCTCAGAAATGCCTTTATGGCTCATGTGAAAAATTGCAGCTCCAGGGACAGACAATTTGCTGGGATGCAGGTTAAATAATGTTTCATATAGAAGAATTGCAACTGCCTGTTTGTCAGCATAACATCGTAAAATCCATGCATTTTAAGCTGTTACATTGTTGACAAAAATAATGCTGCTTACCAGACTCTGTGGAGCTCTTACAGCAACAATGTCTTTGGATGGGGCTCCCTTCTTTAACCTTACTCACTTCGGCTGAGCTGAGATTGCAGTAYCTGGCTGATATCACTTACATGTAAAGAAACAAAAATAGATGTTTTTCAAGTACACTTCATTAAAAAAATCCCCCTAAACCAAAAAAAAACCAAGCATAGAGAAATGTTGACTAGCTTTTAAGAAGCTGTTTTTATTACTTTTGACCTTGTGCATTTGTCTGGTTTTGACTCTTTATGCTCTATGCAGCAGAGAATTGTTGCTGCTCATCTGAACCAGCAAAAGCTGCTTCTCATCCTGCCTTCCTGATAAAGACACTGATAGGAACAGCCTTGACCACACTATTGCCTCTAATTTTCTCATCTTCTAGCAAACAATGAAGCTTGAGAAATTATTCTTTCTGCTTTTCAACCACCGAAACCTATTAGTGCTCAACGATATGGCAGATGACTTGTTGTAAATCTTAACTATCTAAAATGAATGTCCAGAGTTTAATATTTTATAAACAGGGGAGCTGCTCAGAGAAATGGAAATGATAGAAGTTTTATGTCTGCTTGCATGATTTCTATCTAGTTATCATTGCCAGGCTCTCACTAGACTGTGTGGGTTTTAGTTCTGTCTATGCATGGAGCACATGACTGCCTAGTGAGCTACACTGTGCTATGCTAAAGTTCCTTCAAATGGCAATTCAACAATGGCAAAGTGGAAGCAGTGAAAGCCGATTGTGCTGAATCAGTCAAAATGTTACACTATTTCCCATGTAATGTATTTGCTGAGATTAATTATTTAAATATCCAATGATTCTCTTTCCATCATCAGAATAATCTGTTTTCAAGGGGTCCTAAATGAGCATAACACACGTTTTCCCTCTCTCTACCTTTTAAATATTTGACCAAGTTTTCCTATCACTGTGATAATTAAAGAAATTGATAATATGTCTTTAGAGGAAGGCCAAGGGGCCCTAACGGGTAGTTTCTTTTCTTTTCAATCACTGCTTAACATTTGCCAATAAATAAAGAACTGCTTCTTAAAGTCAGGAAAAGGTTTAGTCCGAACGCACTAGTCATTGTGCAGGTGCCTATCTTGTGGCTCAGGATCTTGTGTTTAGCCCTTCTTAAGGCCAAGAACCACTTCCAAAAGTTCGAAGTTGCTATTGATTCCTAGAACTTTATGCATCTAAGATTTTGTTAGTGAGTAGAAAGGCATCATTGGAGAAGTGGTTAATTAAATTAGGTGTTTAAGAATTCACTTATTTACAAACCTGGGCTATTGAGCATTCAAATACAGAAACAGCCCCAGAACTCCAAAGGCAATTCTTAAACATGTAGGGCTTAAGGGAGTAAACCTGGGATGATATTCCTATAGCTGGTAACCTGAATCTGCATGCCTGACACACATTTCTATTTAGGTTTCCTCCAGAGCAAAGATCAGGCATCTTATGTTTGGCTTGTCTGAGAGTTCGAGAAGAAACTTCAGGTATAACAGAATGATTCTTGTTTCATTGGTGTCAGGGTCAAACACAAGCCTCAAAGGAGGCTGAACAGTGCTTTTTCAGGAGATAACAAATAGGTTGATTTCTTAAGACTTAAAAAGAAGAATGCTAAGCATGCCTGCTGCTGATGGTGATGGCTCTGGATCTGATGGTTTGAAGACAACATGGAGCCTTTGACATGAAAACCATAATTGATTATGAATCATCTTACATTAGATGAACAAAATACAATTTGCAGGCTCACAAGTTAAAGTGTGCTGTAACATAACTTCAAAACAGTATTCTGTATGTTAGTTTTCTCTAGGGGTATTACAAAAAGGATAAGCTTCACAGAGCTCTATGATTGAAGAGTGAAACCTTAATCTAAGGAAGTATTTGTATTCAGCCAATCTGAAAAGGAGGTAAGCATAGCCTCATAATCCTGTTTGCATAAAGGTAGTGCAAACAAGTACATTGCTAAAAATATCCAATAGTGTATTTTTTTGACAAAAATTCCTTTATAGTAAAATTTTTAACTGTAGGCTGTAGTCATTGTGTCCCCTTTTTTCGCTCCCATACATTGCTTTAACTCAAAACATGCAGTACTAACTCAAAACATGCAGTTTTCTTCCAAAAAAACACAGTTGTGGGGTGGTTTTGTCCCCTTCCACACTTGYAGAAAACAAAGCTTGAAGAGGTAGAGACTGCTTGACCAATTATTTATGCATTTTTGTAAAGGTTTGAAACGCAAATAGGTKTTTGCTGCCTCACTGTGTCACATCCTTGTTCACTGCATTCAGGCAATCCCCAGGTACCCAGTCTAATTTCATTTAAGTGTTGACAGGACTCTCCCAATTACCTGTTTATGCTTGTATGTTGTGAAATTTGGGTGAATAAACTCCTTAGTCAGAGGAGGTGAGGTGAATTTWTGTGTAAATCTGCACATATGAAAAATTCCAGTTGTTGGGCCTCACAATAACTAAATCTCTTGGTGTGTTTAGTTAATCTTTAGAATTCTRTACTAAATAAACTTTTGAAGAAATAAGATTAGAATTGTACTTTTTGTGAATTCAAATATTTCTTAATCAAGCAAGGCTGACTATCCTTCAGTAACGCTGTCCTTAACTTTAAAGACTTTCCTAAGAACTGAAGGGTCACTCCTGAGCTGGATTATGCCAGGCTATCACTTGAGTGCTCAGTTTCAGGGTCCAGATGGTAGCAAGCTGCAAATGGCTATTCTGCAGCATCTATCCTCTTGGCAGACTCAAGAGACACTGGTTCTGGCAGATTTAGTCTTGTCTCTGGCTATTTAGCACAGTTGTACAGTTAATGGGCTATTGGACAATTTTGTCAAACTTGCTATTTTCTGGTGACTTGTTTATAATTCTGGGAAAGGAGTGCACGGTTAGTCATTTGTGAATAATTGGAAATCCTCTTGAGATATCAAGAAAAACACTTGCATTGTTAAATAGGTTGATTTGCTTGTTTATTTAGGTAGCCTAGATAGAATCTCCATATCGACCCTTGAATGCTCCATATATTTCTCCAAATTGGATTTTGCCCTTGTGTGTGTGTGTGAGATGTGTTTTAAGAGGCCAAGGTCTTAATTACTGTTACAATGCCTAGTTTCCCATATGATTACAGTTGATATTAATTAAAATGGGGACTTTGCAAACACCAAAGACAGATCTGCAGGTTCTAGAGCTTGCAGGTACATTTTTGTGTGCATCTRCAGGAATAAAGATATGAAATCTGTGTTGTTAGTTCCTTTTGCATTTTACTTCTTACCAGTTTACTGATCTGCTAATGGATTTCCTGGACATCAAAGTTCTTTACCAGCCTCAAACCAAAGTAAAACSCAACTTATCCTCCAATTACTACTCTAACTGCAAATTCTTCATGAGAAAACTATTTCCGCTAACTATCAGGTTTGTAAATGGAAGCAGTGTCAYTGTAAAGAGGTCTGCTCTAGCTTTTCAATAAGATAGACCTATTTTTTTTTTTTTTTTCACGCTGCAATACCCTGATACAATCAYAATCATTTTGTGTGGACTGTTTGAAGTTGTTTTGGATAGTTCTGCCATGAACTAGAAAGTTAAAACCTTCAAATTCCTCCAATACTTACATTATGATTGCCCAGCTTTAAAAACTAGAAATTTATACAAATAACACAGATAACACTTTTAAGACACATGGCCAGTGCTCTGTRCACGAGGATATAACATTAAGGATATGTGTTGTTTCTGGATGAAGATGGTATGAATGRCTTGCTTGTTTTCCTATGTCTGTATAATGGGGGTCTGACATAAAGAGATACATGTAATGCATATCCACATAGAAAAAAGTGCTTCAGAGCCATTGTTCAGTGGCTGGGAAAAGACAATTTGTATTTTCCAAATGTATAGTTTTAAAATTCTAGATGATTCTGGGATTGGTATTCTGTGCAGCACGCTGGTATTTTGCTGTATTTTCCTCTTTCAATATAGTTTAATCTGTATTAAAGCACTGTTCTGTCACAACTTCCATAAATTATTACACAGCCAGCCAATAGAAATTACATAAATACTGCAAATATAATCGTCTGTTCTTAGCAGAGAGTCTTATAGGACTTTTAAACTAGTTACAACAGCAAGTGGTAATCCTTCTATTAAAACTTTCTTACCATGTTATAAGTTTGCTGTTATGCAACATTTTTCACTTTGTCAGCTGAAAACTCTTTCTCAAAGTAATCTAGACCTTGCTTTGCTGAGATGGAAATAAAGGGAAGTTTGTCTTGACTAAGTGCTCTGTTTTCCTGTGACTCTGAGCAAGTAGTAGTTAGAATGAAACATTGGAAACAACAGTAATTTACTAATCAGGAGAAAAATGATAGTTATTGAAACAAACCCCATGTTTACTGCAAAATTGATTTAAAGTGCATTTTAAAATAACAGCTCAAGAAAAATAGGCTCACATTGGTTCCAAATTCTAAATGCAACATTTGCATATATATGATTAAGTGCCTCAGAATGGACTTTACTCATTGAGGTCTCTTAAGGGCAGAGAAGATAGCAAGGAATGTGTTGTTGAATTAAACTGCCTTTGGAAGTCTGAGGAACACTGTGCTCCTGACCAGGCTTTTCATTTCCCATGTGGAAGGCACTGAAGCAAAGAAAATGCAGGGAATAAACCTAAATTCTATGATGCCTTTGCCCAAGCCCTAGACTGCTTTTACTGGATTTTTAATGACCACAGTGCTAAATGTAATTAGCTTAAATTACCACTTGTACCCTCACAAAATAAAGATGGCAAGGGGAGGATTATCCAATTTTAGTGCTTTTCTTGTATCAGAATGGATTAAACACGGCTGTTAACCAGAAGTAAACTGAGGAACACAGTCCACTATCCAGGAGCATGAATAGCWGAAGAAATGAGATCAAACTAAAAACTAAGCAAAGAGGGATAATTCAGTATAAACTCCTCTGCAAAGCTTGAGAGGAAGGGTGCCAGGGGCAGCTTTAATCAGCATTGGTAGAGTGGAGGCTAAAGCATTGTGCCACGTTGGGGCAGGAGACACGCCTGTTGGGGAGACAAAGAGAGAGCCTGATAAATTCTTAGCATRAATTATCCACCCCCAAGATGAACAATCATTGACAAAAAATTGAGCACATAAGTAACAGAGAAGATACATTAAGTTAAATGTGTCAGCTGTGAAATAAGATTTTAAACAGGGGTGAGACTCATTCAGGTAGATCTGGCTGTAGAGAAAAAAGAGCAGTAGAGAAGGTGGTAGAGAAAGTTGTTACCAGCAGTCAGTTTTCAAAGAAAATTTCACTTATTTGGCAAACAGCAAAATTTATCATGAGTAGTTTTCTCCCTTTTTGCATTTGTGTACATATTGCTTTTATAGCTCTATGTACTTCATGTGGTAATAAATATTCAAAGATTGCTTTACAGTGGTTGCAGCCAAGTTGATGCTGGTTATTCCAGATGGAAAGATCATTGCTTCTCAAGGTACTGTAACAAAAGACTTGGCAGTTCATAAGTAGTGCTCCTGCTGGGAGCAGGTGTCTTAGGTTTGACAAGATTGCACTTTATCCATGAGTGCTTGAAATGCACGATAGCTGGTAGCAGGTCAAACAGGTCTGGATTTTTAAAGAGAGTGTTGTAAGATTTTGGTAATGAGCTTGAGGTGGTGAACAATAACATGCAATGCTAATTACCTGTTTACTAACGTCACAATAATTCAGCCATTTGTCTTGACTGGAGCCATGCTGAGCCTTGGCTCCTTCTGCCAAGCCCACTTTCTAGCCATTGAGTGATTGTATGTGAACTGTTTAGCTAGAAAGTGCCAGAAAAAAAAAAAAAAAGGAAAAAAAGGAGAGGAAAAAAGAAATTCATTTAACTGCCACAAACATAGATTTTAATTTATTGACCACATAAGAGATTTAGGGATTAGATTTACTTATATGCAAGACAGGTCTCTGTGGCAGCAGTGTTTTCAGTGAAGAACATAAACTGGACACAGAGCAGAAGAGTTAATTATCTGAGTGCTAATGTTCTCAGACAAATATGTAATGCATCATAAGTATCAGCAATGAAGTGCTGGCTGGCAGCATAAAATCAAATTACCCCTACAAGTTTTATTGTGGAAATATGGTTGATACACTGCAAAGATGCAAGTTACAACCAGACACCAAAAGCAGGGGTCCTGTGAAGCTGTGCTGAATTGCTCACAAACAGCTTTCAGTTGCAGAAATGCTATCTTTGTGGCTGTGGGATGCGGTACTGGGGGTTACATGGGTGACTTTATATGGTTCTCTAACCTGCTGAACTCAAGGTTACCTCGCTATAAAGCAATGAAGGGAAAGCCACTTTGGAAAGCTTAAAAGTTAATGTAAACGGGTGCCATTTTTGTCTTCAATCAGGAAACTGTCACCACACTAATTTATAATTCATAAATCAGAACTTGTGTGATTCTGCTGTTCTGCATATGCTGCCTTTCTTTGATTGTTTTAACTATTTAATCTTCTATAATTCAGTATAAAATTAACCCCTGAAGTAAACGATTTGCATTTCAAGCTGCTGGGATTTACTCAACAAATAGCTGCACATCCCATCACTATCTGCTCATTTCCCCACCCACTGAAATAGGGGGATCTCTTTCTCGCATGTTCAGTGGGCATTAGGTCAGATGTTAATTTTACTGTGATGGGAGTGCTCTGTTACAACTGCTAAAAGTAAAATGATGGGTTATACTTAAGGCTAGAAAGTGGGCAAAAATCACCTACTAAAGTCAAGGAAAATGGTTCATAGATGGGAAAATGCGCATTTGTTTGCTTAATGGTGTACTATGGGTGTGTGCATGTGCCCAAGGGATGTGTTCTGAAAGATTAGTACCTGCCTTAGAAATTAAAATCTTTGAATAGTAATAATTAGAAGTATTTGAAGCTCAACAGCAGAACAACCTGGAGACAACCTTAAGTGCTCTCCATGAGTTCTATTTCCAGCCTTTTGTAAAGCCTTCATCTTTTACAAATCAGTCTCTTGGATTATTTAGTATCTGTTATTTGCAAATGGCTTAAGAATACTGAACAAGGAAGCTTTTCTCTCTTAACTTACCCAAGTGTAGCAGATAAGGTGTGCAATTTGGAACTAGATTTCATAATACATGACAGTGCCTAAAGTTGGATTTAAACAAAAGGAAGAAATTCTGATCTAGCTCAGTTACTACCTGTCCGTAGAGTTGCTTCACACTCATTAATTTTTTTTTTTTTAGTAATGGCGTTTCTGATCAGCTTGAAATGCACTGTAAACATCTAGAAAGCTCCAAATCAGAGCAGTCCATTGCCCARGATTTATCCAAATATGATCAGAAGCAGGCAGTGGAATTCCTCCATCTGTCTCCCCTGAGAAGCCTGCTTCGGCTGATGTTTGTACCACACACACTATGCAGTGGGAATGCTGGGCTCTCTGCTGTGCWCTAGGAAAGACAGTAGAGCTCATGATCAGGGTAAGAGAGCTGGCTGTGTGAATATATTCTAAYTGGTCTCAGATATCACCTCTGCTGTAAACTGCACCAAAGGGATGATAGTGAGAAGGGCAGTAACCTCTCCTAGGAGGCAGCTAGATCCAGAAAATGTCTGTGTATGGTCTGATTTGTTAGGCAAAGTAAGAGTTTGAGGGGACGGATAGCATGTTGGTATTAGGATTAGGGAAACTTGAGTTATGATTACTACTTGGGGATTCTAGGCAATGACCCATTTCAATGYTGGTGGTATTTAATTTCTTTTTAGGTAAGTCTTGCTTAGGAAGATGACATTTTGGTGTTGCAAGAGCATTCTAAACTGTGGATCATAATCACACAGAGATATTTAACTTAGGTTTCAGCCCTGAGGAAAAGTTTCCTGGATTTCAGATGCCTTCCTGTTGTCTCCCTTTCTCTTTTTGTTAGTACYATGGAGTTTCTCATTGAGTATGCTGAAGTGCTTCCTCTTTAGTGTGGTGGTTCTTCTGAGACCCTTGTGTGACCCYGTACACATTCTCAGGAGACTTTCTTTTCTCCTAGAACAGCAACTAATTAGGTTAATGGTGTTGCTAAAGAAATGTTTGTGGAATCACAGTCTTGGGCCCAAGCAGAACAACCAGTTTCTGTTACACCCGCAAGCACTCGCATCTTGACCCCAAGAAAATAAGGGAAGGAGAAACAGTAAAGGCTTTTCATTCTCTCATTTTCTTTTAATTCCAAGCAATCTAACTGTACCCCTCCATAAAAATGAAAACAAATTCACTATTTTAGAATAAATTTTGATTATGAGTGTGCTACTCAGTCTGGAGACCATAATCCATGTCCAGCTGGGGTTCGAGAAATGAGACTGTTCAGAGCAGCTTTCAGGAAGTGATCACTGTTGCAGTTAGAGATATCACAGGTATTGTGACCCCAGTTTGGAGAAATTTGCTCGTGTGTCTTGAATCTGAAGAGTTTATCTGGAAATGAACCAACAGCAGAATTTCTCGTGAGACTTCTCTTATATCCTGGCAAGCTTCTTTCCTGGAGTGTGTTTACAAGCCCCACAGGAAGAAGCAGTAGGAAAATCTCAGGAAAAGCAGACGTTTAAACTCTGAGATGAATTCTGGGGAAGACGTGGGTTGAGGTTACTTTTTTTAACCCAATTCAGTCGTTTATAGACTTATAGTTCTGTRTAGAAAAGGGCCAAATAGGACACAGTTATCTGAAACTGCAGAGGGTATTCTGTGTGGATTCAATGGACTTTAGATCTGTTTTAGTCTACAGAATCAGTGTTTAGCTGATAAGCTTTTTRCAAATTCTAAATGCCTTGCCTGTACCAGCTGTACTCCTCATCTTTGGCTTTGCAAAGACATTTGAAATTTTCCATGTGCTGCATATCTGGTAAAAAATAGTTTCTAATATTTCTGATTTGAGTGGGAGACAGGAACTGAATGATACTCTAAAACAAAATACACAATTTTCATCAGTGAAAAGTAGTGAGTCGTTCAGTTCTAGTGGAGARTTAATAAGAGACCTAAGGAAGTAAGGTATATGGATTGCTAGAATGGATGACTAAATAAATACTCATAGCAGTATAATGTGAAACACATGCATGTGCCTACAGACATGCAAAGCATGAATTTCCTTTTGTTCAAAGGAAACAAAAGTATAGGAAGTGGTCTATAACATWTAGGAAAGACAGGACAGGCAGAGAAATGGGCTGCAGAAAGGTGGTCTTAAGGTAAGTTTAGTAGCTATTTGAAAACAATAGAGTTGGGGAGGAGACCGCAAAAAGTGGAACATCAATTACAGTATTTTTGGTTTAGTTCCTGTGGCAAAGACCCCAAGCACAACAGTACAGAGATGAGATTCAGACAGTTAGCATTCAGCCCCTTGACAAGGAGGTGAACACTGACTGTGGGATCAGCCCAGTAGAGGCCAATGCTGTAGTGGGATCAGACAGGGGAAAACACCCAGGCTGGAACCACCTGTAAATCTAAAAAAAAAAAAAAAAAAGGAGTGTGAGAACACAGAGCAGTTACTGTAATAGTGCTAAGTCCTGTTAACTGGAATTTACTTTCATGAAGCTCAGCCATATGAGGAAAACACTGAGAAATTTCAGAGCGACTGTAGGGGTACTGCAGGTCCTGTGATTGTGTACAGTGCAGGAGAAATGGAAATCAGCATGGATACCTAATGATGGATGTGTTTTAGTAGCACTTGGGAACTGCAGAATGTCATGCTGAGAGGCAGCAATKTGATTATCTGATGATAATCACAGCCTGTGAAAGAGGCTGCAGAACGCTTAGAAAAGGGGTAAGGGAATAAGGGCTTACCTGAAATTATTGAATCTTGGTRAGGCTGATTCTTGTAAACAAAGTAGAGTTAGATGGGTAAAATGTTCACAAAAGGGACCTTATGAAGTGATGTTTTCATATTTTGGGAGCATTTACAATACTTTGGCAATGCAGTCTAGAGGTGATGTATGTGATGGATTGTACCAGAGGAATGGCTATTTTCACAGTGAGACAAAAAACAGCCTGAAGAAAGGCTCAGGTCTAAGGCGTGCACTGTAGTTAAGCTGTATCTTCAGTGATATGACAGGCAGTAATGCCATGTTTCCTTCACTGTTGTTGAATACCAAGATCCCAGTTCACATGGGGAATAATCTCCTGAAACTTCCTCTAAGGTCATCTGCACCAAGGTTTAGGTGTGACAGAAGAAAACACTACATCCTGATACTGATTTGGAGCCTATTCAAGTAAAAACTGCATGTCATGTTATACTACTGGATTTGGATCAGACCCAAGTGTAAAGAAATTGAGGGCRTGAAAGAAAACCAGCATGACAATGTGGATCCCTTCTGTAGGTTGCTAAAAGTTGAAGAAAATTCAGTTCAGCTGAATATGTTTGTAACTTGAACCTGTGAAAATTGTTTATTTCCCCCCCAAGTGAAKGGAAGCCAGCTTCTTAACTTTGGAATGTTTAAAACATGGAATAAGATCAAGTTGAGTCTAGCCCCACCAATGACTCTTGACTGTTGCAGGGGTTTTCAYGGATTTGTGTGGTCCAGTGTTAGATACTCTGTACATGTGTCCAATGTTTACMTGGTCTTTGGTTGGTGGGATATAGGTATGGAATTTATTTGAGTTTGGTGGAAGAATCTGATCACTGCTTCTTGCAGATCAAAGGGAGCACTACAAGGCAATAGACGAATCATTTTTAGCTGCTCCAGTAATCTTTTTTTTTCTGGTCTTATTTTTATTCCTAATGTATATTAAGATGATATCAGATCTGAGGAATAGAAATGGTAGARTATGATTTGAATGTTAATAAAATTTTAGTTTTCTCTGCACTTTTCTTGYGTAAGTGTTCTTTGCAAGAATTGCAAATGAGGGAAACGTGACCCTGCCATTTGTTGTGCATGTGTATTTTAAGACTTCTAACACATAACAAAACAAAAGAAGGTCGCTTTACTMTAGGTGTGAACATGAAATGTATTTACTAAATATTCTGAAGAGACRAGTTCAAACAGGACAAAAAGGCGTAAGGACACCAGAGACATTCTGATCAAGAAAGATAGGCTTAAGCAGAGATTTACCCTTGTACTCAGAGAACAGTGAGAAAGCAGTCTTGATTTTTCTTACCATCACAATATGTCAAGGGCAGTGAGCACATTTTGCCTCTTGATTTTTACAGGCAATGCTGACATGAGCAGAATATTATTAGTGAGAACTGGAATATTATTAGCATATATAGATACACTTTTTTCYTAACCTTATGTTTGATTTCTATTTGGAAATCCAGTGCAGAATGCATTGTGTCTMTTAGCAGAAAAAGCTTGTTTAGAGCTCAGCATAATGGGTAGATCTAGCTTCTTGGAGGTTTTATGCACAAGAGGCAGAGACAATCCTTCACGAGTGAGGAAAGATGATGCAAAGCCATCAGCTGTACATAAAAATTACCCCCAAATTGTGGAGAGCAGATGGCTGTTAATGGCAAGTGTTTTTAACATAGCTTTATTGTCCCATATTGGGATGTTAACTTGTGTCTCTGTTTTGTTTCTTTAAAAAGTCACTTTGTAAAAATGACACCTTGKCATGACTTGTGTTTTCCTGTTTGGTTTCCATGTCACAGTTGCCCAATTTTCTGTAGTCAGTGTGCTCAACAAGCTATTAGTGTATATTTGTTTGATACATTCTCAGTGATTAGTAACACTGCGCCCCCCCCCCCCCCCGCCCCCCCTTATTTTTATGGACTGAAATGAGTGACTTTTTTATTGCACTGATTCTTACTGCAAGTAAGAATAAAGGTTGCTTGTTTCCACGTGCTAAGCTGATATTTTCAGGACTAAATACCGAACATCAAACTTGCTTGGACTAGCAAATGTGATAACAGAAGAAATAGAAAGAAAAATGCATATGAAACACCCTTAGCTTTTCTGTTTTCTTAACTGCAGGTTGCAAGTTAGCTTTTGGGTGATTAAATTTTTCATTTGGTTATTAAGTGATAGACATCTTGCTGAACCCAAGCATGCCGCAACAAGCACAGGAAGAGTGTTTATTTAAAGCAGACACAAAAGATTGCACAAAGAGACCCTTAAACAAAACACAAATGTCAGCAAAACCAAACAAAGTAATCATGCACAATTTAAGACAGATAGAGGCAGGCAGCAAATTGGTGACAGTTCCTGAATAATCCTTTAAAAAAGAGTCATCCTGGTGAGTTGGGAAATCTGTTTGTTTGTTGCAGTTTCTTATCTTTTCCCTACAAGAAATGTAGGAAACTTCCATATTAAAGCCAGTGCGTTCACCAGGATTGGCCTGAAATTGGTAGGTTGACATGTGGGCAGCAGTGTCACCCCAGCAGCACAGGGCTCAGATGTGTGCTCSTGGAGATTTCAGACTAAAGAGGGGCAGCCCAGCTGGAGGGCTGGAGTCGTGCAGTGAGGAGCCTGGCTGGTTTTACCTTCCTCCCTGCTGGTTTGTGCTGCCGGTGTCTGAGCTGGCTCAGGCATTTCAGGGCTGTGTTACAGGCTGCCTGTCAGGAAGGGCTGCCAGTGCCACCGAGAAGGGGSTGATGGCTGACACGCTCAGCCTGTGCTGGAGTTTTGTGCTGCCGTGGTTATGCTGCAGGGATCTTTGCTCTGGGCTGTCATGAGCAGAGCACACGTGTAGGGACTGTGTGGAGTCACTGCAAGAATGGGAACCAGAAGATCTTAGCCAGGACTCTGCCCTTCCCTTRCTGTGTAGGAAAATTACCCAACCTTTTTGTGACCTGGGCTTTGTTCTAGGCAAAGGAGCAATGGCTTTCATTGTGAGACCTGTGGATTAGAAACACTGTGCAAATATCCAATTCTACTTTTTTTTTTGGTTGGGGGGTGGGAGTGGGTGGGAGGGTTTGGACTTGGGAAAAGCCACATAGCTGTTGATTGCTCTGTAATCAATTCTTCTCTATTCTGAACAAAACAGTAGTCAGCTTCTTGAATAWAATCCAACTTCCCTCTTCCTGCCAGTCTCAGCTTCTATTCTTCTCTCCAGAGCCCTTGGCACAGCATTTAACCGCATCAGAGTTTCACCAGTTGCAACATGCGGCTCCTCTTGAGTTGGAGTGAGAGAGGCTCCAAGGATGTGGCAGGGAGGGAGAGAGTAGTAACTGCTGAGGACAGAAAACTAGTACTAAAACAATATACAAAACTTTTTTATTGTTTTTTTTTTAAATTAAGAAAATGGAGGAAAATGGATGGAAGGAGGTGGAGGAGTGTGAGATTAAGAGACATACTTACGGCAGCTGTTCCAAGAACTCATGTAGAACAATTAATGAGGAATAGAAAAGAGGCTTCAAAGAGTATTTTTGGTCAAAATATTTGAAGGGTCATCTTAACTAAGGAGCTGGGAATCAGCAAATTGATTGGAACATMAAGACCACTGAGAAATCTGCTGGGCTGTCATCACATCAGCCTCATTTCTAGAAAAATAGCTCATCTTGAGCTCATTCTGTCTGGATGGAAAAAAAAAAAAAAGTCTTCCAGATGATTATCAAGACTTTCTTGTGTGTATTAACCTAAGGCCTACCTTCTTCTTTGTTTTCATTGCAAAATCGCAATTTCAGAAAGCAGCTGACGTGGGAGAATAGCAGCTATATTGCATCGCACTGACACTGAATTTCATAAAGCAAGATGAAGGCAATAATCAGTGTTTTTTTTCTTGTTCTGCTCTAGAAATAATTGTACAGCTGTCAAATTCTCAGCCAGGAAAACAGATTCAGGACACTGCAGCAGTGAGCATGTATTGGCCAGTAYAACAGCTGTCAAATTCTCAGAAAACAAGCCCACACAGTGCAGCAGTAGATCTCAGTAAACTAAGATAACTCAATTTYCATGTGCACCTTTGTGTTTTCTGCTGCCTTCAAAAACATCTGCTCCTGTTTCATTGATCAGTAGAGGTGGCTGATTGGTGTTTTTCATGTATAGGCATGAAGTTGCTCCATGTAATCTGTTTAACAACAGGAAAGTGTCTGTAATGGCACCAATGACCCATATAATCTAACTTTCAATAGACCATTCTCATACTCTTTTAATATTGGCATTTTTAATTAAATGTCTTCTTTTTACAAGTCAGTGACTAAATTGCAATTGTGAAGTAGGTACTGTTTTAACAAGTGCTGAAAACTGATCAAAACAAAAGGCTGGAAATACTTGCACACACAAATGCTTTAGTTCCAGAGCTTTAAATCAAATTAAATGGAGGATCAAATGTTTCACTCACTAAATTCAGTGAAAAGCTCTGAGTGACCTGTGCTGCTGTATAGATTTTAGAATCATTAAGAAGTCTAATTCCCCTAACACAGTATCTTTTTTTCATTATGCAGTACAACAGCTAGCAGCATTTTTCTTGACTTTACCTACAATGACTGGAGTTTAATTTATTGTTTCTATAGCATTACGGCTGCATGTTTTCTCTTACTCTTTGGAATGCTTGGTCAATTGAGTATTTTAAAACCATGATTTTGAATCAGTGAAGTGTTTACTTACTCAATGCCTATGCTCCTTGTGTACTTTACAAACCTTGTTTTGATATAGCTCAGAATAAGGTGAGGTTTCTTTCTATGGCTAAGCTTGAGGGGTCCCCTTATATGTGCAATAAAAGCATTCCAAATTTCATGCCACAKGGATAATGTAGTTCGTAATGAGTAGCCAACTCCCTGTTCCATTGAGCTGCTTCTTATGAAAATTTTGTATTTGACAAAAATTTTACTAAGCAGGTTAAARTCAAAATAGCAATAAACTGAAAATTCTTTTCCATATGAAGAAGCTTGTACTTCAATGTGATATAATACATTTCTTTATTTGTAGGCTAGCAGTGTCAAAGAGCCCTGGCTGTTGACCAGAGGTGTCAGTGTCAGGTGGTGTACAAGCTGAAGTGAGGATGTGACAAGAGGCAGACAAAAGCTACAGATGTGGGAGTGGAAGGAGTTGAGAAAACTGTGTCAGGCTATTCAGTAAGCAATGATGGCAGCTTGTCAGCTGTTTAACCATGGTTAAAATTGCACATCTTTCAATACTAAGGCCATAAGGAGCAGAGCTAGTTGGCTCTTAAATATATAGGTAGTGTAATACAATTGTGCAATGTGTGGGTATTTCTCATCATCCAAATATATTTCAACTAGGGACTGAAATATAAAGTAGAAACAAATTTCATTATCAGACTAGAAGACAAAAAGTATAAAGATGGTAGATTTCTGTAGATGCTGATTGTCAGTCACTTAGGATGAACTCTGAACCAGCTTTTGCTGTTTGTGGTAAAGTCACAGTGCATGCAATTTAATGAATTATCTGGTTAYTGTGCTGTCGGCTCTTTCTAATAAATGATATAGAGTCTATTCTGAACTGAAAAACAAGGAACAACACTTGTAGGTGTATGGCAAATTAGAAGTTTCTGTCAGATGGTGGCAAGAATGTGGCTCTTCAGGTCTTGCTGGAGACTTCAGCTAAATTCAGGCCAYGGAGTATCTGAAACTGTTGGGATCCTGTTATTCCAGATCCAGTCATATTCCCTGTTCTCTTTGTGTCCCAATGGATTGAAAAAGATTTTTATCAAAATAAACCTGGTGAAATTATCCAGCTTCCAACCTGAAATTAAAAAAAGCATAGGATGCTATGATCATTATATTTAGTAGGTTGTTAACTGAGTCCACACCTGAAATTCTGAGAGTCAAATTTTTTGTAACTCATTTCAGTGGATTTTAGCTCAGTCTCTGCAATMGGTTTCAAACTCTGTCTACTTTTATTAGGTTAGTCTTTCTGCCCATGAAGTAATTGAAAGAGATGACTGATGCTATAAAATACTAACTAATCTAGCTTTTTGAACCATGAGTATTTTATTATAACAAATTATGCTATTCCAGTTCAATTTAGAATAAAGTTGGAAGCTTAAGTAAAATTTCAGGTAATATGCCTGAACAAGTTGCATAAAACAAGGATCAGCAATTCTGCCTATGCATGGACTTGAATTGATGGCAAMTATTTGTTGTGTGCAGTTTAAATAAAGCAGGGAAGGTTATTCTGAATTCTAAAATAAAATTATAGAATTCTAAAAATATAATTATTCTACTTTAAAATTCTAAGCATTCTAGAAATGAGTGCAAAATTAATTATTGCTGCAGTAGGTACTGCGTGTTGGATCACTTGAGACAGAAGTGATACTGGTTAGTGCAGCTCTTTTGTCAAAGGAAGAATTGCCCAACTCCTTTGTTGAGTTGTAACAYCTGACTGTGCTTGATCCAGCTTAATTATCTCTTTAGACAAATTAAAAGCTTTATAGCTGGTTTATATAGCTTGGGCTTGTGATGTAAGTTTTGCAGTAATACTCTGTGATGTTGCTTAATGCATTAGATGTTTTTTACATGGAAAAATCAGGGTTTAGAATATATTGCTTGGACCTTCTATGAAATTTTCATTTGAACAAAAGGATGTCTTTCCCTTTTCATTCATGAACATTTTAGGGGGGAGTTTTCCTACCTGCTGTTGATTCAACATCTGTGTCATTTATTGAGCAGATGCAAAATCCAGTCAGGGACAATACAATAGTGAGACCAAGAAACCATCAATTTCATGTTTAATGAATCTCCTTATTTTAAGGAGAAATATTATGCTGGTGAATTTTTTTTTACATATTTCACTCTGTTACAAGATTGCTTTAAAAAAGCCCAGATCCTTACATAAGAGATTCTTTTCATGTGAACGTTAAAAGAGAGTATTTTCTATGCAAAATGCTCTTAAATTACAGGCAGTACCATGCTCTTGCAACTGCTTGGTTCTGAAGGACCAAGTCACTCTGGAAATGCATTGCTGAGGTCTTTCTTCTGACACAGAAAATGCCAGAGTTGCTACTGATACGAACTTGTTGCTTACATGATTGCACAAGCTGCTTGTCAGGAAAAGGGCCCCACCTCAAAGAACTCGGGATAAGGAAAAGGAAGATACTAGAGCACAAGGGGTTGCAGATTAAACACAAATGTGATCAAGGACAAGGAAATGCAGCTCCAGTCTACTACCTCATTTACAGGGAAGGAAAGTCCTTTGGGTCTTGGTGTTTCAATAGATGTCTGATRTTTGTGCTCAAGTTTAAATTAATTCACTAAATAATTTTAGACAACAACCTTGAACTTTAGTAGAGCAGTTCCTCTAATTTTTAACCTGCCTAAGGGACAGACTGGAGCTAGCTGGAAACTTCCTGCCAAAACTGTTTTCCGTAAGAATAGGCAGATTCATTGATACTAAAATATTTTGTAAAACCATCATTTTTTAGTGACTTTCTACAAAGACATAGGATGGGTTCTGACAGGCTTCATGCCTGATTTCATGGCTCCTGGCGAGCTGTGAGGTCTGTTGCTCTAGGAGAGCCTTGACATGCTGGCTGCCTCTGGAGATCCCCAAAGACCTGGCATGTGCTGCACGTACTTTGAGGGCTTCTGGGCAGCATGCCACACAACTGGAAGTGTGGAGCTATAATTCCCAGGCTCAGTCATTTCCTGCTCTCGTGGCTTGCAGGGCTTTGAACCCCTTGTCGGTTCATTTAGGCTCATGGGGCAGGGGGAGCCCAGGAGCACTTGGTGACTTTGCTGAGCCGGGAGTCTTGGAGCTGGGGAGCTGCGCTTTCAGGCTTAACTGTGTTCTGAAATTATGTCAATGAAGTGCTGATTTTTTCTAACAAATTGCTTTTAAAGTTCTCTTCTGTGAGAAATGTCAGTATCTGTATTGCATAGGGAAGTGCACTGCCTATCTTCCCTGCCACCTGCTTGGGGAATTACCTGTAAACAGGATGGCAAGCACCTCATGACTCCCAGAGCTTAGGTGGCATTGGGCCTGCACTGCAGGTACTTGAGGCAAAAGCTCCTCAGGGTAGCTGCAGGCAGTGCCTTGCACTAGAGTTAGTGTATTACATATCACTCTGCTGACAKCGAAATGGCAATTATATTAATAATATTTGGTTTCACAAGGAAGTCTTTGTGTGGGAATAGAGTGCATATATTACCTGTGTGTGTACAAACAAGCGAAAGTTAGACACATTTATCTACATAAATGTTGCTTTCAGAGCAGCATAGGGTCTGCAGATCCTTCAGRCAGATGTCAACATTAGATGAGCTGAGATGGTTTCTTTGTTATGTGTTGCCAGTGCTCCTGATACACTCTTGTTGTCAAGAGGAATGATTATGATGTGGATTCTGATGTGGTCTTTCTAAAACCTCAGTATGTGTAGAAACATAAATAGTTGTGTTGTCTTAGATGCTGTGGAATGCTGTAAAGCCATAGGCTTGGGCACACTAAAGGAYGGGTTAATTTCAGTAGCTGAAGGCCCTTGAGACTCCTGGAGGGCAAAACAAGCATTTGATCTGTGTTGTGAGTCTATGTGTGTCTCTACAAGGGTGTATGCTTTAGAATGGCATTTGGTTTTACAATGCAAAATTGTAGACACATGTAAGTGGCCATAGGGGAAGACTTCCAAAAATAAAAATGCCAGCGAAGTTTTCCCATGCTTGCAGACTTCTGGATCATGGTTCATCAGTGAAAGTTAAATTCCTAGCTGCCATTTGGTGCCTTTGGCAGACTCATAGATTTCTAGCAGTTCACATTTTGATGTTTTCTGAGRGTGCTCAAGGGTTTGCTTATTTCTCCTGATGTGAAATCACTGAAGTTGGAGATGCAGAGGAAATACAGGAACAGAGTCAAATGAATGTTGATTGCTCCTACAAATTTATTCCACACTGCTTTTCTGAAGGTTCAGTGTGTATTAGATGCAGTGCAGTGGCATGACGGACTGGTAAATATCACTTACTGAGCCCATCATTCATTGCAGAAGAGTACCTGGACCATGCAAATTGGATGATGCTGTGTTTGAGAACCAGACAGCCCATAATTTTAATCTGTTAAAAAGGATTATGAATGACATCAGTGAAGTACAGTGTCAATTCTTCTCAAGATGCCTTTTCTCTGCAACAGCAACTGGAAGCACTGCCCAGCAGCAGCACTGAACGCCTACTCAGAGGCTTTCACTAACTTTGATCTCCTTTCAGAACTAAGCCTAAAACAATGTTGCATTGGAAACCAAAGAGGCAGAACTACTTTRCCACGCAGGGAGTTGAACCTTCCCACACACGTGTTTATTAATGTGAACAAGTTAATGCAGCTGTATTAACATCATGATGTTCAGGAGCCTTAAAGCTGCCAACAAACTTGTTTGAAGACRGTCCAGTGCTCCCTGGACACACTTGACTTGTGATTCTTTTTTGTAGTAAAGTCAYTGCTACAATATTAGAAGAAGATATACAGTAGTTCCTACTTTAATGGTTAGATTTTTTTCATGGTTAACATATGATTTCTTTATAAATCAGAAGGGAGAAAATTCTGTTCAAAGTCACCACTTTTTCTTGACCAAATTGAGTCCGCTGCTCAGGAACATGGAAGGATCACTCAGTTTTTCCAATAAAGAGTCTTGATAAAATGYATTAAAGACTGCTTCCAAGCTATGTAGCATTAGATTTGCTTCCTTTTGGAAAGAACTAACCTAAGTTTTGCATGCATGTGACTAGATTAATCAATATCTGTCAAGCAGAATTCAAGAAAACACTTGAAGCATAAGTATTGAGTAGATCTAGAAATAATGCTCCTTCCTCAGTTTGTTGTTGTCTGTACCTTTAAAAAATATCAGACACTTGTGATTGAAGTCAGATTAAAAGAAAAAAAAAAAGCAAAAAGTACTTGAATAAGAAGCAGAGTCCCAGTTCCCTAGTTTTCTCTTAGTATTTCTTCAATTTCCTAAACTGTACTCGGGGATTATAGGCTCATCATCTGAAAGTGGAGTGTTTCCAATGCCAGCAGTACCCCAGTCAGTGTCAYAGAAATTTATGTGAGCTCTATATCACTGTGATACTCTCCTGTCCCTCACAGGGATTTGGGGATAGACAGTTATTAAGTGTGACTAGGAACTGAAATTTAAGGAGTGATCAGTTCAATGGCTACTTCTTGCTCAAGGCATGGTATGTAGTTGGTTGACCWGGGCAAAGAAAAAGCAAAAAACCAACCTGACAACATGTGATATATCAAAGCACAGCATTTCTATGATTACTATATCCTATCCAAAAGCTCTTTGATAATTAAAAGATGCTTCCATTGCCAATWTATTGTATTAATAATCTAACCCTAACCATAAATACACCTTTTCAAATTAGTTTCATTGGGTATGRATATAGTGACTGCTCCATCACCACATTTAAGATCCCCTTTTGCAAACCCTAACTCACATGCATAAGTCATTGCAATCTGTTTGACTATTGAACATGAATAAACTTTATATGCATAAGGAAAATTTGTCTGGGTAAGACTTGTAGATGTGCTTGACTGGGAGGCATTGCCAAGATTTCAACGTGTGGAGCACTAGTAGGACACCAAATACATAGAGATAACTTGTTTCCAAAAATAACTGTTGTGGGTGTTTTAGTAGAAGGGAACACTAGTAAATATGACCTGAGGGAAATGGTATCTATTTTTATGGGGATTACTGCAGAAGAAATCAAGTGCTTGTTATATGGCACATAGAAACATCTACAGCTGCCTACTTTTTTGATGAATATTTGTCCATTYGTGTGTAGATCTGAGGTTTTCATGCTTTTTTACAATTGCATAATTTTCAACTTTTTTGTAACTTCTGGGTCATGTAACTTTAACCATACTCAGACTGAGAGGTCTTCATGCAGACTCTTCTAGTTGTGCTGATGCTGGGATGTGGCACATTTAACCAGTCCAAAGGACCYTTTCTGAAGGTGTTTCAGACATAAACTGACAAGGCACAGTAAGGGAATGAGAAAGTCTGTTCATATGACTGGGTTTTGTGGACAAAATATGACAGACAGTGGAACAGCTACATTATGCAATATTTGGGAAGACTGACTAGCCCTGCCCGGGCAGGAGCACCATGTTAGCACAACTGTTGTTTTTAGGATCTAAGATAGCTGTGAATGAGTTATGTAGAGACTGAGTCATGATTCTCTGCTTGGCCCCACCTTGTGCTGTGCAGACATACCTGGTAGAGGAAGAGCTGCCTACCCCACGCCACACAGCGCAGTTCTACCTGCAAGAGCACTTGGCTGTCCTGCTCAGCTGGACTTGCTCAACCTGTTGTCTCCATYAGTACCTCACTGCAGTTTGTCACAACCAACATGTGGTGAGCACTCCACTGAACTTCTTGCCTTCTGTCAGAACCTTGAATGATGTTTAAATATTCAAATATTCTTTGTGTCTGAGATAAGCTCTTGAAACAACTTGTGAAGGGGATTATCCAGGTTGCTCCTGTTCCTCTGGTGTACCTTGCTGTGCTCTTTGTGATGGCTCAGTTTTTAAAATTGTTGCATAACTTCCAAGATCAATGAGAAAAACCCCCAGTAAAATGCCTCTTCAAACACAAGCTGCATTATTTCTGGATTTGATAAATCAGAGTCTTATCCTGCAATTAGYTGGTGAGGGTAAGTGAGCACACAGATTTAAGAGTAGAGAACAAATAATATTGTGGCAAACATCTCAATGAGAGACATAAAMGTTCAAGTATTATCAGCAGTGCCTTATCTTCAGCACGGTGTGTCAGCACCCCAATTGCTAGGTTATTTCTGATGGCTAGGTGTCATGGATTGCATCATTTTAATTGCTAGTACTCAAGTGTCTGTACTTGCTTTCCAAGAGGCCAATACCAGAACCAGCTCTGGGCCTTGGAAGAACAGACCACTGCCTAATTTATCAGCCTGTAGCTGCCTGTCAAGTGAGCCTGGGGATGAGGGAATGTGGGAATGTTTTGACTTGTGCAGCCCTTCTGTGTGGGGAAGGGAGGGGAGGAGTGATGATGGGAGGAGCAGTTTTAATGCAGCAAGAGCTGCTCCTCTCTGTAGCAGTTACCATCACCTTTCACCTCAGCTTCCCTTTGGGGCTRTTGTTCAGCTCCAGGTCCTTCCTCTTCCACTTCTTTTGTGCTGGAAGGTGACAGACTTCATTGCCTCCATTCAACCCCCAGTGACCCAAAGAAGGTGGGGGTGGTATGGAAGTCTTGCCTGTCTGAGAACCCTGTTCAAGACACTGTATCTTCTGAACAAAAATGTTTTTCAAAGTTCTGTTGTTCCTTTAGAARGTGTTTTCTGCTGACTTGTCTCTAGCACTTTGACTTATAATTGCAAATGAATGTCCAGTGTCCAAGTCACTCTGAGTAAAATTGCTTACTGGGCCAGTCTTCTGCCATTAAACCAGGGCTGAGAATATACTTGAAACAACTTGACGTACTAGTGAAAAAGCACGCTGTTTGCAATTAGCAATCAGAATAAGAGGCATTGACTCTGGGGGTACAGGGTTATTAACTAAGCTTGGTCGGGGGACTCTTGCTCACATGCAGTCCTCATGACTGCCTCCCAGTACATCTAAGCCACTGGAAGCTAGGGGAAGGGTGGACTRACCAAAGGGTGGTAGGGCAGCTGCAGAGTTTCCAGGTATGGCATGCCCAGCCTCTGGAGGAATATCCTTTTGGCAGAGAGGTTCTCACCATGCAGGCTTTTAGCAAGTGTCCCTTGTCTGTGTGAGTGTGAACATGCTGACGTGAGAATACATGACCCAGCTTTTTCTCTTACTAAAGGCTCTTAAACACACTGCAGAAAATAAGGTGCCACAATGTCAGTGACCTTCATGCTGAAGACAGGATTTCCCAATTTTGCGGTAATTACCCTGTTCTGGGAGCTCCTGAGGGGCTTATGAGTGTTCAGAGAGGTTCTGCGCAGGCACTGCAGTTAATTTCTTTGAGATTTGAAGCATTACCTGGAGTGATCTGAGCATACACTTCCCTTTTCTATAAAACTTCCTTCAGATAGATACCTACAACTTATTCCAGACTGTTCAGCCTTAGGTCCTACTCCTGGGTCCTCTTTTGCTGTTTTCAATCTCACTGTTGAGTGCAGGGCAGTTATGATAGGAGATCTTACACTTTCCTCTGCAGCTTGTGAACTGCTTCTTGCTATTGACCCACCACTGAGAAGCCAGAGGCTCTGAGGAAGAACACCAGAGAGGGCTTTAGGAATTTCTGTGTTTTTATTAAAAACTTGCAGGTTGAGATGAAGCAAATTCTTCAGTCAGAAGCAGRGAGGGTTGGAGTGAGCAGCAGGTAGCTTTTTGTCAAATGTGGGAGGTTAGTCCAGCAATCACATGTCACTACTGACACTGCTGAAACAGCCCTCTTGGCAGCAAGTCCAGCTTGACTTTGTTGAGCTTGTGARTGGGGACTCAAACTCCTGCTGAAGTCAGCAATGAGCATAGAGCTTGCTCTGGGTGGACTAATGGTCACTCCCTGGCTGGAGGTGAGCCACACTGACATGGAAAAGACAGCTACAAAGCAGCACATTATGAATGCTGCAAGGTGGTTAYGAAGTTCCTGACAGTGATGACAGTGAAGAATGTCTCAGTATGCTGTTTTCTGCTCTAGTGGTGTTTCTGAAACTCTGGCTGGGCAACTCAAGGGGTACTGAGGGCATAATGCAGTCATTGTCCTCATGTTTCTGTGCCCAATTCTTTGATTTTTATTTTTTTTTGGGGGGGTTTATCAAAGGCCTTGCTTTTTCAAGTGCAACAGAAGTACACACCCTTATTTCCACAGTGGAGTTCAGTAGGAAATTGTATCATAGATCTGGGACCCTGCTTTATATCCCCAGAACATACAAAACATGTGGCATAGAGAATATTTAATACTGAAGTGGCTGAGAAAGATGGTTTCCTCATCAGGATATTTACTCTTTCTTTTGCTTCTCTGTCTTATCAGAATTGTATCTTGCATGCTTAGTCTTAATTCTACTGTGTCATTTTATTGAAATCTACCTCTCCTTTTCCCATCTCACACTTTTTTTTTTTTTTTGTTAATGAAAGTGTTGCCCTCACCTGAATATGCATGCCTTTGCTTGACATTTTTGAACTTTCCTAAGGAACCTGTATCCTGCAAAGGTAAAATGCTGGGATCTTGCAAATTGTTACTGCTGTTCCCTACCTTATATGAGTTGTAAGCTGAGTTTTAAAGGTGGTACTTTCCCTGCTGTGGATTCATGGCCTGTTCTCAGTTCTGACACAGACAGCCATGAGAACAAGTCATTCACAGTCACATTCTTGAAAGAGKTCCCTGCATTTTCTTTAGCCACTTAAATGTGGTAGCTTTCTCTATCCAATGACCGCAATAGAGACTTGAAATCCTTTTGAAAAGTTTCCTTTTAATACTTCCCTTTTTTCATCAGGGCATTATGAAACATTTGAAAGTGACTGCTACAATAATTATGAGTCAATATAAATAATGCCATCTTCAAGTCCTGAAATAAATTTGTACATTTCAGCAAGGTTCCCTCTTACAGCCATTCATTGTGAGAGCATTAAAACTTAAATGACTTAAGATGTTACAAAGGCAGAACAAAAAGCAGCATTTTTCAAAACAGGAAGTAGAGCAGAACAATTACTATTTAATGATACTGGAATTGGAAAACATATGATGAAGCAGGAGTGTCAAGTTCACTGTGCAGATTGCTACTAGGGCAGGATGCTTTTTGGCAGAGTTTACCCTATTTCTGTTTTTCTGCTTACACATCTAGCCTGGTGATATGAAAGGATTCCAGTAAAAGCTAATCCAATTCTTTGAATCACCCATCTCTCCCCCCTTCACCAATCTAAGGCTTGTTCACGGCACTGCTTCAGCTTTTCCGCTTCAAGGCCAGCAAGATGGCTCTCCCGGCAGAGCAGAAAGCTGCAAGCCTTTAAGGCTCGTCACTGCTGTGGGATGGTCCTCATTAGGTGAAATAACCCAGGGGTTGTTGCTGCCTTGCCGCAAATCCTCTGACAACACATCCTTTACCTAAGCAGACTTGATTAAGAATGGGTTTTACTGCGTTGAAGATCATTATACCAAATATCAGTCAAACCAATATAAAAATTTCTTAGCACAATCTTTGACTGGAAAGACAGCACAGGACCCCAAGTTCCCTAAGACTAAAATATCTTTATGTATTTGTCAATAAACTCATCCAAACTGACATTAAGAGTAGCTCCATCTGAATCATGCACGATCTCTTTTTTTTTTCTTCTGTTTTCTCTCCCTGTAGCCTAAAAAAACAAATTTAAATTTTGCCAGCAGTGAGATATAGCAAGTATTTTGTTTAGAAGTTGCTCATTTCCGGTTTTGAAATCTCAAATCTATTTCAAAATTGTTCGGCACATGCTAGCTTATATGATCTGTGTCTCTGTATGATTTGCTTGTGGCATTTACATAGAAAGAAATTTTCTGTTCCTTARCTGGATCTCTATCATCTTCCAGTCCCCTAGCTGAAGTTGTAATCCCTTGCATAGGACATTGCAACTGGGTATGCAGATGACATCTCCAGCAGAGACCTGGCTTCAATTGGGGAATCAATGCCATGAGCAGATGAGGTCTTGAAAGACAGTTATTCAGCTTGAATGGGAATTTTTATAATGAAGATTGACAGATGGGAAAATACAGAAATTTAGGATGTGTGATATAGGAGCCAATAAATTCCACTTACAGGTGAAGTGTACCACGGTTACTCATTCCATCTTGAAACCTTCTGTAGGTTAAAAAATGCTCTTAATTTAAATGGAAATGGTTTTTGAATATTTTAAGTGTGCTAAGTTGTTCAGGCAGATACTTAACAGTAATGTTCCTGGACTGACAACTGTTTTAACTAACAGTGCAGGTAATATGGCCACTGTGATTTCTCCTGCTGAATGGAGAGTGGTTTTGGCCCTTTTGCCTCTTTGTTGCAGCTTTTCTTTACTGGATCTTTTCTCATTTTAATTTTAATCTGAGTTCTTCAAGCTCTACGTTTTTTCTGAGTAATATGTTGTAGTCCAGATTTTCACAAAGTGATTCTAAAGTTTCAGTGTGCTCTCTAAATAGTATAGCCTGCTTAGGTCTGGTGGAAGCCTTGGGGGTAAAAAAAAGTGTTTGTCAGGTTTATTTTCAAGAGAACAAAGACTTGCAGTGAATATTATTGTGGGATTGAAATGTAAATGTCTATTTCTTCTCTATAATCCCTTGCAAGAAATTGAACTGTCCTTTACATTAACTTTTTCTGGGTTTATGCTTGGGAATTTATCAGCTTTTGGGACAGCCTTTAGCTTCAATGAGAATATCTTACTGATACTGGATCTTCCATAATTCTGGCAGTGAAATACACTCACCTCCACGAAGAAGCAGATTTTTCTTCATTGTCACCAAGCTCAGTGACTGTCTCTTGTTTACTAAGGAGAGAARCCAGACTTGCTAAAAATGCTGTGATATTTAGCAACATTAGTTATAGTCACTACATCACCCTGCTGCTTTGCTTTCTGCCTTTGCTCACTGACAAATGACAGAGTAGTACAAGCAATATGGAACTTGGCTCCATTTGTTTTGATAGAGCTGTGATTTTTTTTTTCCAGTACAATGCAAACAAAGRAAAGGAGGATCAGTGCAATCAGGTAATCTGGCGCAAGCTCACCTGCTTGTTTCTGATTCAAAGTTCAGTTTCATGTTTTGAATTAGTGATGCAACGTTGTTTTAAAGATCAGGTAGAGATGATTTGTCACTTCAGTAGTGACACMTGCCATCCTGGCTTATGCTGCTCTGATGTTCCCATTTCAGGAGCTTGTGCTGTTTGTGAAAATGAACTGAGTCATTATTGTCAGGGCATGATCAGGTTTTTCTTTACTTATTTTCCGTRCAGCTGGATGTAATAGTATGTTCTAAACATAAGCTCTGTTCTGAATATCAGAAATACAACAAAACAAAGCTCCAAGCCATGTTAAGATGCAAGAAGCATCTTCACAGCCCTTATCAAGCCTTAATTCATAACAATAACAAGCCATATTAAGTTTGTTCAAAACCTTGGACAGGTCTTCATAAGACTGTTAGTTGAGAAAAAAAATTAGGAGTTTTAATCTTTGCTGGACTGTGTAAGAGCTTGTAGAARGAGGGGATGTGCTAAAAGGGCAGGTGTTGGTATGTCTGATACTGTCTTCTGCAAAAGGAATGTGTCTGTCATCCATATGAAGAGTTACACTTAGGGTTAGGATGGCAGAGATAATTTTATCCATCAAGGCACAGGTCACAGAATTCAGCAAAACTGATATTAGTAAAAATCAATATTTCCTCTTGAGTGTTGTTGTATGGTCTACTCCACTTCTGAATTGAAACACTTGGGGTTTTTGTTAGCTTTTCTGTTAGGGATTTAGATATTGAAAGGGTCAAAAAATCCACCTTATTGCTTGCAGTGCTGGAAGAGCCTGTTTTCAAAAGGGCTCTAAACATATGTTTTCTGTATTAGTATGTTATTTTGAATGTTTGGAACTGTAATGCTGAAGGTGTCTCAAAATAATGAACAGTGCCTTATGTTTTATTCCAAAGATTGATTTTTTTTTCTGGCTTGAATGAATGTTTGCTTTGATTTTGGGTCAATTTTTTCCCAAATTGACTCAGTCTTGGAAAACTGTGGTTCAAGATTCCATGGTGGTGTTTCAAGGTTAAAGATTTTTAAACCTTGGTACAAAAATTTTGGAGGTTAAAGTTCTATTTTTTTTTTTTTTTAATGGATTCTGGAGACCACACAGAAATGGGAGTTGACTGGTGCAGGTGAGTGCTGATGAGTTTGGGGAGCAGTTTCCTGGGTGTATCTGAGGAGTAGTCTATTTTTTTGATTTTTTTTTTTCTTCACCAAGCTGGCTGACTAGATAAAAATATCAGCTTCTCTGTATCCAATCTAAGGACTTTACTATGCTCATTCCTATCTGATCAGATGATCTCTACCCTGAGGAAAGAGCGAGGTACCAAATGACAGCTGCAGCTTTTYGAAGTCATAAAAGAAGGAAATATGTGTGTATGTATTATTTATTTATTTTCCTTTCTTATTCTGTATTTTATGCTGAGGCTGTGAAGGCTATTGAACTTTTTTTTTGAGCCCTTAAGGTATATCCAATGTCACTCAGACATCAAAGCTCCACAGCTGAAATGGAAAGAGAACAACCAAATTGTGTTTAAAGGTTAATAAAATAATGCTCGTGTTTTCTGTTGTCACAGAATACTAAAAAGAAAAACATTACCTTCATGCTTACCAAGGTGAACAAAAAAACAGAGAAATGTGAAGCCAGCTGCGATTAGCTTAGCCTTTGTTCTAAAAATGATACATCCTTCTGTTRTACCAGAGACACAATGGGCTCTCGAAGCTCTGCTTTTTTGTTTTGCCAGATATTAAATGATCTCAGTGGCCATTGCTAACTCTATTGTAGTTTATATGACTTTATTATGTGTAATTGAAAACTGAAGGTTTCCCCTAACATGAGCATTTCCTGTCTTTAGTCTCTTGGAATCTGGATGGCTTTTGCATGTAAAAAGCTAAATATTACCATCCTTGCACTGCACATATTGGCTGTGCTTATAATAGGTGCAAGAATAAAATCAGGGATGTTATTACCATGTAGCAGAATTGCATGAATCTAACCAGCCCTTTGACTCATATGGCTGAGTTTAACTTTGGTATCTCTTGGTCTTTGAAGTACAGATCCAGTTTTGTGGGTGTAACAGAGGAGGGAACAGAGCTTGTAACTTGGAAGCTCTACAGTGTGTGAAAACAAGTTAAAACTCCAGAAGACTTAGCAGTTCTTTTACAATTTTACCCTTTTTGGATACAGCCAAACATTTCCTTCCTACAGCTTGTCACCCTGCAGGCCAAAACCCCACATTGCTCAGTGGAATGAGAATCCTCTGGGACTTTCAGCACTACCACTCACATTATTCATGAAAGGAGGTCACTGAAGTCTATGAGAGCAGAAAGTATTAGCAGAGTGATCAGAGCTTGTGAACTTCACTGAAATTCATTTGAAATTCTTCCTGTAGTGAGGTCCAAGTATCAGTCTGATTGACTCGACATGTCTTTAAAAAAAAAAAAAAAGAAAAATACATCATGGTAGTTTGGAGGTTCAAATGAATCCAGGAATGAAGAGACTGGCAAAATTCGCAATGTGTTAAATAATGATTCTTTTTTTCCCAGGAGTATTATAAAGTGATCTGTTCTGTGCATCTGCTTGTTCTATTTCTGATTCTTAGCCTGAGATTCCTAACACAGGAGGCAATAACCCCGCACCGTGTTAGATCGTATCATGTCACACTGAATGTTGACCTTGGCTGACATAATGTGACATGCTACAGTTGAAGTAATGTAATGTGAGCCAATGTATCATGTGCTTACTGTTAATCTGAAGTTATTATCTGTGAACACAGCAAAAGGTTTGGATAGCGAGTTGTGTGGAGCTGCCTTGGCTTCCTCAGGCGGTCTGAGCTGTGTGTGTGTTCAAGCTAACAACCGAAACCAACAGAGAGAAGGAAGAGGGCAAAAACTGGACCAGTGTCTCTGAGAAAGTCAGTAATGAAGATGTCAACCAGTTTAGAATGGGTGTGCAGCTGATCTGAAAGGCATTGCACCCTCCTTGGCACCACAGTAACCACAGGAGTGTGACCATGTGATGTGCGCTCTGGTTATCAATGAATTCACCCGTGGGAGTTGTGTGTAGAGAGCTGTTCATATACATTTCAGAGTAGATTTGTTCTGAAGGCATTCTCAATATACTYAGTAATATAACTTTAGGTAAAGCAGTCAACGTAAATGTTTGGCCGTATGAAGTTAATCAATTTTATAACATTTCTTTTGTTCATCTTCTTGCTTGTTCCTTTGACCCTCTGGAAAATTGTGCCYGACACTATGTGGGTTATTTCTGTTTTCCTAGGGAGACTGAGAAAACTCTGCTTGGCTTCTTGGAAGATATTTTGTAAATTATATGTCATATTAAAGCACGCCTGAAAATTTTTGCYTAAATTTAAATATTTTAAAAAATTCAGAGCTAGAACTATCTTGCTCCTTCAACAGTTTATCAGTGCTCAGAGCCTGTTTCTGTTTCTTCTGTCATGTGCTCCTATAACAAGATCATGTTCTTTAATGTGATCACAGGCTGACTTCTTTGTGCCACCTTCATTCTTAATCAGCTAGCTCTAACTGACAGGGGTTATTATTCTTGACTTTTTGTTAYGCCAATATTTTCAGTCCTTGGTGCTTAAAAATTAGCTTTATAAAGCTGTAATTGTAATTTCACTTTGGTGAAAGCTCTAGCCAGACCAAACTGGAAACATTTTAATAACGAGATATCAGTGTACCTAGTGGCCTAATTAGATGAAGGTTGGCATGTGGATTTGCCACAGATGATAATCAAACATTGATAGGGGAAAAAATTACTAGAAAATTAGTAAAAAAAAAATCTGGGTACACAGGATGTTTGAGTGCTGTAAATCTTGAATGCCATAAATCAGGATTTGGGTACCTTAGAGTACCTAGTAAGAAAAATGGAAGATATATCTTCTTCCTTTGCAGGATATGTCTTTCCTTACTCTGAACTTCTCCCTTCTCTGAACTCTCTGCCAAGCATTCTTGGCTCTAATGAGCTTGAGCCAGCTTACATTGAAGATAACTAAAAATTCCCATTTTCTGAAGGAGCACAAGTCTAGGCTATAGTCAGTTCAGTAGCAGTGTTCGTGGGTAAAACTTTCTTCTCTATAATCTGCAAATCCTCAAGACTATAGTAATTAAAATTATTTCATGAAAGCTACTTTGTCTCTTATGTCCTTTTAGTTTTCTCTATTGCTTCTAATCTTCAATTAAAACTGTAGGCTGGTAATGGAAATATTTGTAAAAATTTATAGCAGAAAGAATAGCACWGTCATTACCTAAGAAGATGAAGTAAAGGATGTTAATTTGTCCTGKTCACTGCCAATATTCTAAAAAAGTAACTAAAAAGAAAGAAAATTACATGTATTTTCTCTGATGCCAGACTAGACTCAGCTGTGGTGCAGACTTTCCCCCAGGTTTAACAAGCAAACAGTGGATGTCAGCAACAATCTGATCTGGGTCCTTCAATGTAGATCATTGTGGGGTTGATCTAAAAACAGAAGAGATAAAGCAGTGTAGTAACGGATTTGCAAAGAAAGTAAGGCTTATTTAATACAGTTTCCTTGCTTTCTGTTTAAAACATTACCAAGAGCATGGGAGAATTCATTTATTTTGCTGGAATTAAGGAGATTTTGAGATTGTCRCTGGCCAGGCTTAAGAGGGTCATTGAAACACACAACTCAGAAAGCTCAGTATAAAACCTTAATGTTATTTGATGTAACTCAAAATTGGGAAACTGTGGAGAAGCCAGGTAGTTCTGAACACTAATTTCTGGAGAGGAGCATCAACCCAGACCTGAATGCAGTCAGGAATAAAAGGACATTTTATTCAAATGTCAAGATGAAGCAACGTACTGGCAGCATTGCAAGAGATATCATGAATGAATGTTCAACTCTTTAGCACATAAATCAGCAGTTAAACTAATTAAATATATACAGAGAAAAGGGCTTTCTAGGCAGTGTTGCTCAGCAAAAGGGCTATTGGTAGAATAAAATACTGGAGGAAAGGCCATAAAATGGCATACAGCAGATTGTTGACGACACCTGGAGCTGCCAAAGAAGGATAGAGCGAGTATRAGGAAGAAATTGCATTTCTGTGTACAGTAACCTCTGACCAGCCAGATAAATCATGGCTAGTTGGAAATTATTCCAARGCTGGAAGTTCTAGGACAGCATGCAAGTCAGAGCCACTTGAGCTGCTGTGAGATGCTTTCTATTTGGGGAAAAAGGTACAAAAAGACAAAAAATCTTCCTGAGAGAAATGGGATGTTGGAATTGAGCAAGCCAAAATAAAAACTCAGGGGGCACAGGGAAGTATTACTTGCAGCTTTTCCCTCATGAGTTTTATTCCTTCCTTTTTGAAGTTAGTGATACCATGTACTCTAAGACTGAGAACAGGAAATATCAAGAGAATTCAAGAAACTGTCCCTCTATGAACAGAGTGTTAAAAGTCTAAAGAAATTAAAGTCTCTACAAATGCAAATTCTTTGTGGAACAGAATGACTTGCATGATGGATTTAGAAATAACTATCAATAGTGTCAGTAGAGCAATAATTCATTAGAATTCTTTGAGCAAAGTCTAAGACCACGTCTCCCCCACCTTTGCCATGTCCCACTGAAATCAGCACAACTTTGCAGACATCTGTCATGGAACTGAGTCTAGAAGAGGAATAAACACAAATTTCTGAAAAAAATGTTTTAGAAATAATATGGCTCTACATATGGAAGAGGTGTAGAGAAGGAGGCTTTTTCATGCCAAATAGTGTTAGACATGCTCTCTCTCCTTTCCCCAAAACAACAAATTTTCAAAAGACTCCTTAAAAACCCTCTTCCCAAATAACTGATTATAGTTTCATACTTCCCTTCCTTAATTTGCCATTTAAAATGTCTAATATTCATAGGCTACCCAGAGATTCATGCATCTGCACCCTCTAGCTTGTTGAGGTGTCTTTTTGGATGCAGGGATCCAGGCTTGGTCCCACCTGGGCACTGCTGCCATGCTTTTCCACACTGCAAAGGTATCAAACAATGCTGGTTCCTTTCTCTGCTAACTCCTGTGCTTGCTAATGCTAAAAGAAGTACTTTCCAGCCAAAAGATGCTGAAGCTAAGCCTCACCCCTCTTGCCCAGGCTACCTCTTTTACTGTGCTAGGAGGCAGTAGAGTGTGCTGAGGARCAGCTGTGACAATTTGTGCTTCAGAAGCACATATTGCCCTGCCTCAGAGATAAGAGATATTTTCTGTCAGTTTTGTGTTTGGGTGTGCATAGTGCAAACGATAAATGTTGTCCATTTGCATAGCATTTCCTCCGCTGAATGATCCCAAAGCTCTTCATAAAATTGTTCACATGTAGGACTGCCAAAATTCACTTAAACTGTTCTTGAGAATCTCTGAAGTTTTTCTCTTAAAACCCACATAAAAAAAGGTTTTCAGCTTTTTAAGTCTGACTTGAATATGAAGTTGTAATTACAAATCTGCAGACATTGCATTCCCTTTCAAAGAAGAGAAAAAGCAGATGGAATTGCTTTTTTTGTGTGCTTAAAGACAATGAAAACTTATCAATATTTTTCATTTAAATTTTCATGAAGAGTTAAGAAACTCTGCTGGAGGGGGAAAGAAAATATTGTGACTTTTACTGGCAGAGAAATATTTGAATGGTTATTGACAAAGAGCACAGTGCACAAAATGTGCTTGAGCTAAGCAGAGTGAAGATGTTTGACATATTGGCAATGCAGCACAGGGTCAGGGGGTGACAGATTAATGTTGTGTTTCACRGTCCGAGCTAATACTCACTGCATGCCTCCGTATGCTCTTTGTTATTGCACACATTTGGAAGGACAAAGCAACTCTGCTTTAGTTAAAACTAAGCACTGWTTTTAGCACAAAAAATGCTTATTTTGGTTTAATCAGTTAGGTAGAAGTGGAATAAATCTAATTAAGCTATTCTTAGACTAAATTGAGAGCATTATGTAGGAGTTTGCATTATTTTAATTAAAATCAATTAAACTTTTAAACTGAATTCAGGGCAGCAATGAGTGTAGGAAGGAGGGAGTCTTTCCCAGCTCAGTGATTCACAGCAGCCTATGACCATGACCGTGTGGCCTAATCATGGGGGCATGTCACAGCCAGGCCCAGTGGYGCTGGGTATGCTTGGAAAATCTCAAGGCAGGAGGCAGAAATTACAAGAAGTTAAAAAACAACCCATGAACCCCTTATAACTCCACCTCTTGGCTTGACRCTCTCTCTGGCTGGCTGCTTCTGGCCTGCTCCCTGGAATAAGTAACAAAAACGACTCTGCTTCCAGCAGCAGAGACCAGGAAACCAGCAGATACTTTTCAACCCTCCAGATATGTTAAAAGAATGGGAGGTAAAGGACTGAAATGGAAAACAGATGATAGACAGAGGCTGGCGAGAGCAGAAGGAATGCAGTGCAGGCAGCCCGTTTGTCTTGGAGTAGCTGGTGTGCCTGCCCATGGAACTGGCCAAGTCTGTCAGCAGTGTCAGAAAATGATGGAATGGTAATGCTTCTCTTCTGGAAGGTGCTGAGCACTTTGGCTTTGTAACATCACTGTGCTGTGTAAGACACAGCCCCCAACAGTTCAYATAGTTGTACAACCAGGGACAGTGTGGTTCATTGTGGAAGTTTTTATGGCAGGAACCTGCAGAATGCAGAATTTTGTGCCAGACCCTGCAATGCCTGATGAGATGGGTGCACATGTGAGAAACATCTTTGAGGGTTTGTGAAAGCGGAATGCTGCCAGAAGGGTCCATGAGTTTTGATCTGCAAACCCCTCTAGTACCTGCCTGATGGTTAGTTCTAAATGGATTCCATCTGTGTTGAAATATGTACTCAAAGATTTGTGCATGCTTGTATGTTTTCTATCCAGTGCTGTTTGTTGTTTCTAAGGCAGAACTCTTCTCTTGTTTAGTTCTCTGTGTTGTGCATATTTCATATATGAAGAGCTGACAATAGCAGATTAATGATGACAAGTTTTCTTCTGTTGACCCCCGATCATGTTCCTKAACAAGCACTCGCCAATAGACGTTAAATGGCAGCAAAGGGAAAGCCCACAGTGGGAATAACCATGGGATTCAGATATCAACACATTCACTGGCACATTGGAAGCGATGTGACACCTCTGACAGAAATAACATGGGTGGGTACTGCTCTTTGACGTCCAGGCAAGTGTAAACGTGAGGAGAACATAGCAAAGATTTTATCCAAGCTCCATTTAAATGCAAAGCAAAATGAGCAGTATTTGATTACAGCCATCTGAGAGTGTGAGATGGATGGCTGACTGAATTAGGAAGGCTTTGCTTTGGAAAGACACCACCTGGTTCTTCAGTAAGAATAGCTGGAGCATATTGCAGTGACTACATAGCTGTAAGYGTGTGAAGAGGCCTGTACCCCCTTAATAACACTGTGTTTGTGYAGTGATCCCACCCTTAAGGAGCTCATGTGAGCAGAATAAACTGTGATTATACTTTAAGACTTTTTTTTTTCTATCAGTATAGCACTGTTTCAGTGTTGGGAGACATCATGCTGCTGCTCCAGACTGTATACCTCACTGCAGTAGCAATGCTGGTAGAGAAGCAGTGTGCAGTCCARGCAAACACAAAGCATGAAAAGTGGGTCTGCCCTGCAGCAGGGGTGAGCTTCAGTCACTGGGGTGGGCTGCTGCTGCTCAGGGAGCTCCGTCCCACTCCACTCCAATGCTGTAGTTGTAGCTCCAACTCCTGTGGAAAATACACATCTCTATCCATCCCCACTCCTCAAAGTCCCTTGGAGAAGCTTCAATTCCCTTCTTGTGCATGCTCCACTCAGAAAACAATAATGTGCATTATCACACATGAATATACGTGCATATTCTTGTTTGAATGGAGACAATTAAAAATTGTGAAACAACATAATCTTTATTAAAAGAAATCCAGTGAAATTAGGCGAGGAAATTTTCTGTTTATTTTCAGGCTTTAGAGTAGTTGTTGACAGACATTCTTTAAAAAAAGAAATGAGCTTCTTCTCAGGACCTTTTATAAAGAGGCCTTGTCCTGCTCAGAATTTGGGAAATGTAGGCTATTTTCTGAGACTTGCAGTTGAGGTCAGTCTGTCTGTGATTGCGAGTATCTCTAGACTTTGGCACTGTCTGATTTAAGCCCTAGGGCATGCATTTAAATTGTCACATATAGTGTGTCTCATACTGACATCTTCTTCTGTGGAAGTGAAGGATAATACAGCACTTGTGCTGCAGAATAAGACAGTGCTCTCTCCTCAAGCATGAAAATTGTCTGCAAATTTCAGACATGTTTTCCTTGATTGTGGCGGCTAATCAAGGCAAAACCCAAAGTTCATTTTACTAGGGGATGAACAATGCTTGGCAATGTAGTGAATGTTAATGCAGTTAATTATTCCTAATTCTGTGTCTGTCCTCTGAAGAGTTCAATATCTCTAGACAAGGCTTTAACGATTCACAGCCACCCTGTGGTTTCACCCAGGGAATATTGCCTCTTCAGACCAGTTTGCAATCTGCTGTCCCTCAGYTTGTGCTCTCCCCTTGCTTTGTGGTATCACATCTGTTATGGTGAAATTGGGTGGGTTGTTTTAAACAGGCTTTGTTTTCTTTCAGAGCTGTTATATTGTGCTTTCTATTGTCTCTGTTTTCTTCACTTTGCCTATAAGCTTTTGATAGTGCTGATTGAGTAACCTAAAAATAGAAAAAAAATCCCAAACATTTACGTACATGGGGGAACGAAAATCGTGTTTTGAGGGCCCCGTGGTGCTCAGTGTTGGTGGAATCCCTAGGACATGAGATAGGAAAGCAAGCCTTAACTAACTTGTACACGGATGGGAATAAATTATCTTCATTACTTGTTAATGATAATTACCTGTTTGCTGATAGAATCCTATCATAACTTAATCACTGTGGTATCTTTCTCTAAGTTGTGGTTTTTTTTAGATAATTTTAGTCTAGAACTTTGTGTTTGGGAAATCTTCATTTTAGTGTTGTATGTCACTGCATATAAACAACTTCCTTGATACTTGAAACAATTGTTGAGAATACTATTTTTAAAAGCTGTCAAATGAATCAGCTGCATAACTATAGTTCTTTATTTGAAAACTCTTTTTTGAAGTACGTCAGTTTTGGGACAGGTCCTATAAATTGACAACATTTGTGTGTTTTTACCCTGAGTGCACTATCTTCGCCACAAAATTATTGGCGGACCATATTTCTTTATCTGAGAGCCTAAAGAGCCCCATCCTGTAATCCTTTCTGTGCCATATTTGTACAGCTTTTGAAAAAGCCAGTGATAGGAGTTGTCTTAATTTGGGAAGTTGACTCCCTCAATGACTGTGTAGTTTATTGACAACTGAGTGCACTTCTAACTTCATCAAGAGCTCCACACTCATGGAATATTTCCATTTGTAAGTGTTCTGTTAAAAATTACCAATTTTTTAAAAAGAAAAATCTCTAAAAGTGTCTCAGACATCCTAGGGGAATTTTTATTGAAAGCTCTCATGCAAAACTTGGAAGTAAAAAAATGTTTTCTTTATCAAGAAGCCATAGTTAAAAATTGGCTTCAAGGAATACAGAATGATTAATGAAGCTCCTCTTCTTTAATGCACTAATCCTTCTTGAGACTTCAATGTCTGCTATGGAAAATGTCCACAATTTGGAGTGAATGATTTATAAAAGAAATTAGGCAACACACAGAGCTTGAGGTTTCCGTTCACAGCAGATGATAAAAAGCTTCTAGAATTAAAAATTATTATTATTTTATTTCTAAGTATTTTTCTTACTGATTTCTTGACATATGTACTGTTAATTAGGTAGTAATGATTTTCTTTCATTTGCACTGCAAATTACACCAATAATTATGCTTTTATTCACAGAATATATTTTGTTAACTGACCTTGGGTTTAGTGTGGAATGCAAAATGAGAAAGAATTGTTACATTCAGTTGATGCTTTGAGATTCCTAGGGAGTTCTGCTTTTGCTAACTTTGAATTTTAATTTTGGAGACACCAACAAAGACATACAACAGAAAGGTTTTAACTGAGTATRTTACTTTGACAGAAGTTCTCACCAGTAGATCAATGCACTTCATAAACTGCAAGTCATTCTGACAAGATGAAACAAATGCAATCGTTAGTGAAATCCTGATAATTTGGAGCGGGCTGTAAAACTAGGTCAGTTTATGTCTTATTTGAAATATTTTTCCCTCAATAGTGTTTCATACTTGGCTTGTCTTGATAATGCAGTTGACATCTTTGGTGACTGATCATATGCTAATTTAAGTCATATTATATACATAAATTCAGAACAACATCGAAAGATGTTTCAGCATGATGGCGAAAAACTTCAACTAGTGAATGTGACTTCAATATTTTTCTATTCAAATATATAATTTTTTGTACTCTGAAGAACATAAGGGGAATCTTATTTCTGTCCTTTGAAGATAGGTATTCTAATAACTTAGAGCTTTTCCCCCCTGTCCTAGTGAAATATTGTTCTGGACTTTCTAGGACAGGTTACTTGGAAGAACAAGGTCTTCTGTTAGAGCGCTCATCCAAACCACTACAGCCAAGTGCTAGGATTGCTTCCCTCAGGAGCAGCCATGGTAATTTATTGGCCCAAGTCTTCCTGCTGATGTCAGTGGTAAAAGTATTGTTGACTTCAGTAAGAWATTCCCATTATCTTCAGACGTTGCTGTCTGGATTTTGTGATATTTCTTGGAGCATATATGCARCTTCAGGTGTTTGCTACACAATTCTGTAGAATGTTTTCATTAGGACAGCACATTAAACTGCCATGCCCTTCTTCATATATTTTTTATCATTCTTCATCCTTACAATTTCTCTACCATAGGTTTCTTGCTGACTCTCAGAGGTGAAGAACATGTTTATCAAGGCTTATTGTGCAGGAAGGTTTCTGATAATTGCCAGTGTAAACTGATGTTGTAAACTGATCAGGAAAGTAAGAAATCCCTTTTTTGTTTCCTGTAAAAAAAGTTTGATTCAAGATTAGATAGCTGTTTTTCCTGACTTGCTAATGTATTCCATCTGTCTGCATCTCTTCTCTCTCTCTCATTTTTTTTTTAAATTTTTTTTTTTTTTTTTTTTTTTTTTTTTCTTAAGGTGTGAATTCAGTGAATATTTTTTTGTCAGGCTGCTGGTGAATAATAATAATAAATAATGTCTGGGTTATGGTATATATTTGATTGGATAAATAATATAAAAATACAATATTTTGAAAGTTTTAGACTTCTGTTCCTGTCTTATGTTTGTCTCTGATTTGCACTAGTTATGTAATTATTAGTTACCACTTTGGGCGAATAAAAAAAAAGGTTTAGATTAAAAGTACTGCTGACTTAAGAAAAAACATAAAGATGTAGAGATTTATTGACATGCTTTTTCTTTGCTAAAACTCCTAAAACATTAAACCTGTAGGATCTGACCTAGCATCTTAACTTAGCTTTTCAGAGGTGTGACCACTGAGATCTCTCTTTGCTCCACAGATGAAATGGCAGAACACTTGGCTGCTTATGTTGAAAAAAATCCCAAATRTGCAAATCCTTCATAGGGAGTAAAGTCAAATTAAAATCGTAGATGAGGTATTTGGTCTCAGGCTCTTTTTCCATCTTCACAATGAGTGTTTTTCCATGTGGCATAAAATGGCATCTAAGAGACATAATGAGGATAAATGTAGAGCCATGTAACAGTATCTATTGTCCTGTGTAACACAACAGGAAGAGTTGGCAGTTGCTCAKTGTCAGGTTTCCAGATCACACTGTTTCTGGTAGTCTTACAGCCCAGGCAGATAGAAACAACCCAGCTCAGTACGTTACGGCCTTTCCAGCATAATTTTGCTCGGCAGAGTTTGAATGGTGCAATGTCAGCAGTCGTGGATGCCCTTGGGARTACCTTGTTAAGTGCAAGGTACTGTTAGTATATTAGCAGATTCAGAAAGWATAGTAAATAACATAGTCAATTGTAATTTTCTAGTGTTATGATAATATAGCTGCAACCTGATCGTGCCCCCTTGTGTAGATTTGCTTGCTTTCRTGGCTGAATTTTTGGTGAGTCTCATGGGACTCTGTTTAGTTACAAAGCCTCTCACTTTTCACCTGCATGGAAGTCTGATTCTCTACCCAATTACAAATTCCAAATAGCAAATGTCTCTGACTTGTGTCTGCTTGGGATACCGGCATGCAAATAATAAAAATCTACCATTAAAATTCTAAGAAACCAAGAGAAAAGGACTTGCTTCCATTGCTAGAAGCTGTTCAGTATTTTTTTTGTTGTTGTTTCTTTTGAGGTCTTTAAGTTTTTTTTTTTTTTAATGTATGGGGTTTTTGTTTTCTTTTGGGTTTTTGGTTGTGGTTTTGGTTGATTGGTTATAATTTTTATTTTGCTTTGTTTCCTTTTTTAAGGAAAAAGACACTTTCCTAAGCAGATATTTTAAGCCTTCTAAATTGTCCTGATATATTATTACCTTTTCTCAGTACTCCTCACCCTTCAGGGTTTTTCACTGTAGTGTGTTGTCCCACATATTCACTGAACATTTATATTTCAGCCAAAGATAAGTATGTACACTGAGTGGAGTGCTGAAGTGTTGTGAGCCATTATTTTGCACAAAGAGGAAAATCAAAGTGCTGTRCTATACTTTCAGATATAGCCCATGCAATGCAAACTCATGTAAAATGAAAGTCTTTGAAATGTGAATGGGTTTCTTTGGGTATCATTGTCCTGTCTGCAACTGAACTTCATKGAGACACAGATGTGTGGGGTGGGGGGGCTGCACTGTGACATCTTATCGTGAGGATTTCATTTGGCAGGCTAGGAAAAATTGCAATGTGGATAAAGGGAACTTGTTCAGTTCGGATGAAGACTCTATAAATGAGAGCCATTATTCCTATTTTTGGATAGTGTTAGGTTTTTTTTTTTAAAATATATACAATGCTGTATTATTTTTGATTACAACAGCATTCACTGGTCACTTTTATCTTTGTGTGTGAATTTCTAATTATACATGTGAGATGAGTAATCTTTACTGTAAATAGTAATGTGGTTTTCTTTCACTTGATCTCTCTGTACTGGATTCTGTTTCATTGTTCACTTTCTTCATCACAGTATCTTGCTTATTTTATCTTTCAACAGACATTTCTTTACATCCTCTTGCATGCCCTCCCCTCCCCCTTGTAACTTTTTGAAAAGGTCTTTATCTGAGTAGGCAGTTTCATTTGTCTTTTGATCTATTTTTTGATGGATGTGCGTTCACTTCTGGTAGATAGCCCAGTACTGAAGTCTTTGTTCAAGGCCAAAGTGCAGAGGATTGACTGTGGCTTCTGGTTAAGGCTCTTACCTGCAGCTTCCTAGAGCTGTTGGGGGAACTTGGAGACCAGACCCTGCTTAACTGCAAGGCTTCCAAAGGTTTTCGGGGTGGGTATTGGCAATTTCCAAACTTTGAAGTGATTCCTCTTGAGAACTGAACACACAGCATTTGTAGCTGTCACCCATTTCTGGAAAGCTGGAGTTTTCACCCCTTGTGGGTGCTGCGAGAGTGAGCATTTGCCTTGCTCTGATGCTGGTTCTCTTTSTGCTCATGCAGCTGCACAGTGAGAGCAAAGAGCACCTGATTCCTCCTGGGGGTCCCATGGTGCCTCATCATGGAGCTCTTCTTTCCATATCTTTGCTGAGGTCTTCTGAAGAGCCAAAAGCATGAATAAAGAATTTAGAAACTGGTGGAGAAAGGTGAATCAAAAGGTTTGTGAACCCARATGGTATGAACACCAGCTTTAGGAGAGAGAATAGAAGCTCTGGAAGYAATCACTCACCTACCTGGAGATGATAAATAAGGGAAACAGCAGTCATTCATCTTAAGCCACTCCCTGGATCTCTAAACCGAAATAAACTGATTCACAGAATGACTAATGACTGGAAATTCAGGTATTTGTTTGGTTCAATTTTTCTGCAGGTCCTCAAATGCAAAATCGAAGTCAAATCTAGCTCTCCTGTACAAATGCTTTACAAATGTGAGTGACTTAAACCCAGCATTTGTATGTTAAACAGCTTGTTTAATACAGTATTAACATTTGGAGAGTCACATTGAGGCGTTGAGGTTAACATCCCACTAAGACGAATGTGAGATGTTCATACCTCAGGCTGCAGATTCAAGAAGACAGCAGAGCACTGATTTRCATAGTGAAGGCTGTATCTTGGCACACCTGGGGGACTGTAGACATCATTTCTCTAAAAGCAGGCTTCAATTCCAGTGAGCATATGACAGACTGCAAAAGGCACCAGATCAGGAAGCCACCGGAGCTAGTTAGCTGTTGGCTGTAGCTTTAAACTTAGGGACATCAAATGGGCTTTGCACTGTGAAAGTTGGGATCTCAGCCATGTGCTCCCCAGTCCTGTCTCAAGACTCTCTTCATTTCCTCTTGCTGCCTTTCCCCAAACTGGTTTTCTGATAGGAAATGTAGGCCAAGGATTTGGTGASCTTTACTGACTTTAATATTATGCCCATTTTTTTTTCCTGTTTTAGCTAMTATGTCTCCTTGTTTGTGCCTAATCTTTAAGATTCACCCTTTCTTCCATATGTTTTTTTTTATTCTCTTTTATGTTGACATATTATAACATTAATTCTTTTCCTTCCTTAGCTCTATATTTTTCCGGATAGAACCTCTTCCACTTGGCCTGTTTTCCTACTTTTGTCCTTGCTGTCTGGCATGCTGTAATATTTTATTATGCACTGTCATTCTAAGGAGCTCCTCTTTGCACAGCCATATGTATGGATATGGATTTTCTTTAGATCTCTCTCACATAAGCTCCCTTGCATCAGTGTAAGGCTCTCTGGTAAATCTCARGATGCTTCCAGCTTGGGCATCCAGAGGAGCGAGACAGTCTGTATTTTGCCATAAGGTCAAATCTTGGACACTGTGCCAGTGCGTTTTGTAGCTGAAAGCCTTCATACTCTTTCTAGCATACACTGACTTGATTTGGACATCAGTCTGGAGTGCAAATGAATTTGGCTGCATTTTAGTTCCAGTTGGTTTGATCACAAACTCAAAGCATTGCTGGTTGGCCTGGCTGGAGATTGAACATCAACTGTGAAGGGAATAGTAGAGGCTCTAATGCTGAGATGCATTTGATGAGATTTGTCCAGCAACAACTGCTTGTACTATGCTGTATATATTTAAGTCACTCAGTTCTTCTGTCTTTTTTCATTTAAGTCACTCAGTTCTTCTGAGTAATTAATAGAATTATCAGCTTATAGCCAGAGAAGCTAAACAGATTTTTTTTTTTTTCAGGAACTTCTGCTTGTGAATTTTGCTTTGCATGATAATGCATTCATTTTTCACTAGTCCATCTTATGCAATTAATTAATCAGTCACAGAGGAGACATAGAACTTGAAGATTTTATTTTTCTGACAGTTATTATTACACACCTCAATTTCTTAATTTTTTTCTCTTTATAGTATCTCAGTAGAGCTGGAATGAGGGTCAYTCACTCTGTTACTGACTCCCTGTTGCATTGCTTTCAACAGCTCAGCCATCACAGTATATCACACAGCCATGCATTTTAAACTCAATATATTTACTGTCTAATAAGCTTCATTTTCTGTGCCACTAGCTTGTGCTCTATAGAGTTGGTTTCCCAAGCATGGTACTTAGCAATTTTAGGAAATGCTGGTACAACTGTAGCAATTTTCCTCAATTTGTTCCTGACAAAGAACTCTGATCAAAATTGAGTTGGCTTCCTTTTTGCTCGAAACACTGGTAGACACAATTAGCCTCATTAACCCTGGTTTCTGTTTCATAACAGAAAATTAGCCTACAATCACTGGTTTGCTGGAAAACACTGTGGTAATTAGTCCTCAACATTCTGATATGAAAATCCATCGTGTTTTTAATTCCTCTGACATATACAGAAAACATGCCTGATTTCTCACTTGTCTTGGGGATTGAGACAAAGTCAAGGACCAAGTTCTTGGCTGGCTTAGAGCAATTGTTGAACAGATTGGACAAACATCTGTTGAGAGAGTCAGAGGTGCATTGGTGCCTCCATGCATGAGGTCCTCTGCAATTCTGTGAGGTTCTGACCCTTCAAAGACCATGAGGCACAAATAAGGACCATTTAAATCCTGGCTCCACTGACTGAATGCTTTTCCTTACCAGTCCTACCAAAATGCAGTATTCCAGATTTATTGCAGAATAGARTTCTGCCTTGTTCCAGCYGTAGTGGCACTGAARCCATTTTTWAAATCAGCTTAGAAATGAAGCAGGKGAATCAGACTAGTARTTCTTAAACCTCTGTAGATAATCTGAAATTTGTCGATCTAAGAGATTTATCATCACCTTTACAACCTGCATCACTCCAGTGAATATAACAACGAGTATGATTATGTTTTCCTGAAACAATTACTKATTTCAAGACTTTTATTCCAATCAGAGAGCAAAGCTATAGTTCATGTGGGTTGCTAAGCCATTAGCTGGTGCATCATTCTCAGATGTTCACAGGACTGAGGGTTGAGACATCTTTTGTTGCTGTAGGGTGAGGTATATTGGATCAAATGGCTGAAAACTGGTGTCCAAATTGCATCAGGCTCTTACCCAGATGCTGTGGAGCAGAAATAGAGGAGATCTGTGTACACTGTGTATCTGTGTATGTGCAGAAAAGTATCCAAGRGCTCTTTTGGAAATTTGGGTACCTCACATTGGTCAAATTACATTCCCGTGAGATGGCTAAGATTTGTGTAAATCCAGACACTTTGCTTGCCTTAAAAATGAGAAGACAAGCTTACTTATTTTGAATTTAGTGTAAAAACTCTAAGAGTAACTCCTCGTCTAGGTCTGTCCTTTCTATGCCTCATGTCACCCAGGAAAGAGAGATGGTGAGTGCTAACCTCTGAATATATCATGAGTGACTTCAGTGGAGGGTGTTGTACAAATGCTTAGCAGTATTTTAGTGGAGGACAAGATAAATTATTTGTATAATTACAATATTTTCATTCTTGCATGCAGGAAAGAGGTTTACAAAAGCTTCTAGGGCTGCTTGCACAAGGAACTGAAGACTGAACTGCGTCATTTGTGCAGGAAAGGGATTTTCCCACAAGTCTCTAGTGCCTAGTGAAATTTTTGCCTAAGGGACATTTTTCTCCTGCATTAAATGCTCCTCTCATTTCTCAATTGTTCTCTCTAAATGCATATGACACCCCGGGGGTATCTCCATTTGAATGATATCAGTTGCTTCTGTGTCCACTTGGGTGCCAGGCTAGAGGACKGTGAAGAGAAGCTGAGCTACTCTGTCTTGATAGTTGAACTGCAAATGAGGAATTCTCTGATTCAGGTTTAGGTCACCACGTATGTTTGATATTAAGTTCTTAAATAACYAAGCAGTAACTAAACAAATAGTGATTTAATTTATTAGATGCTCTGAGCATTTATATTCAAAATGTTAAGGAAATTAGTATGAACTTACTTATTCCACAAAGAAACATACAAGCGTTGACAAAAAGCAAAGCCTTCAAACGTCATGTTCTTTCATGCATGAGGCACCCTGTGTGCAAAATGATAGTGCTTGGAATATCAGCCAATCAAATATTGTAATTGGCTGAACTACTTAAGTGCCTCTTCATATAGAAATGGGTTTTAACATTTTGTCTGTCACACTTTAACTCCTCCAAAGTATGCCTGAGYTTTACTGTGCTTCCAGCCTACGGAAGAGTTTTCCAAGGCCTCTGCCTGGAGATCTGTGTGATATGTTGAGCTGTGCCCTAACACTTCATTCTGGCTGAGAGCCCCAAGGCACATACCTCCCTCAGAGCCTGATCTTGGGGGAGCTCTGGAAGTAGTCCATGGGTAAGACATGGTAATAGTTCCTGTTTCTCTTATTCCAGTGTGGCATAGTTGTGCCCAACTGGACTTGAGGCTACTTGCAATCTCACTTCTTCCTGCAAGATTGGATTTGGAGCCCCATGTTTCCCTCTGCCAGACCAGCTAAACTGCTGGTGAATAGTCATGTGAAATAGCCACATCACATGAGCAGTAGGTGAGGTGTTCAGGTACCTGAGGTCAGCTGAATGTACCACAAATTACAGGTATTGAGGTGAGCAAGTGGGGCTTCAGTGCCTGCTAATAAAAAAAAAAAAAATATATCAATAAGTGTGTGCTCCAAGCAGTGTTCAGGTAGAGAGGTGCTCCTGGTGAAGAAAGCACAGTGGGGAATCACACTGTGCAGTGTTGTCAGTTTTGCAAGGGTGAAGAGCACAAAACAAAGATGATAATTAGAACCTCATGAGTAGTGATTTCCATGTTGTACTTCCAGCTTCTTCATTGACTTTTTTTGTGATAAAGGAGGACAAATCATCCAGACCATATGAATCAAGTCACTCTCCTATAGAATGATTATACTTGGTAGTTTCTGATTTCCACACTGTGCTGCATGTGACTGTTTGAAGGATGYCTTGAAATGCTTGCATGAACATTTCTATATAAAGGCAAAGCACTATCATCAAGGGTCTGTTTCAGAAYAGAGTCAAACTCTACCRGGWAACAGTTTCCTGTGCATGCACACAYARTCGCTTGGCCTGTRTTTTTCAACACGTTTGTCCATCCTCCCTTCTCTCATTTACTTGTTTGGGTATTTCACACTATATTCGCTCTAACATGAAAAAGAAGAGGTTAGGTTAGRTTATCTCAAAGATCTGCAAATGTAGTAGAATGCACAAGGGGCATTTTTGGCATTAATGTTGTATTTATGGTATTTGTTCAGATAATTAAGCATGGAAAGGTCACCTTGTGTTGTAATGAAAGTATAGAGGGATGGCAGAGACAAAAGACAAATTTGAGCAAAAACACTTTAAGGAGAAAGGATCATCAAATGACAATATTTATTACTTCTTCAGTGCTCCCTAAGATGCTGCAATACATGGATTCCAACCCTATGCCTGTACATGTAGTTTTCAAAAGCTGAATAKCTACCTAGACCTTACCTGGTATTTGAAGGGTGAACACTGTTGACAGCCATTTGGCAGTGTTTGTCCTTTGGGACATGCATCCAGATGAGGTTTGTTCAAAGCGCATCAGCCATGGCACTTTGCAACTCTCAAGGAGAGGCCGCGAGAGGAGGTCCTTTTCTTGTAAGTATTTATGTGCCTTGTGAATATCATGTCCTTAAATTTAAAAAAAAAAAATTCTTTAAAGGAATGAGAACAGTGGATAGTATTGGATTATGAAGTCCCAGCAAGTTTCTTCCTGAAGCCCATCTCAGAGATACTACTCTCTTGTCACTCTGTTCTGATGGTTTTCTGTCTACAGCTTAACCCTGTTCATTATTCATCTGGTGAATGCTTCCAGTGCAAGCTAATGACTGTGCTCATAGGTAAGCTTTGTCCACTTTGCAACATCCAGAAATCCCCTCCTGTGTTGCAAACACGGAAAGGGGATTCAGAGAGTTGTTGCTCCCCCTGCAGCTTTGGGGTATGAAACAGGGCCAGATGTGAGCTGTTGTGTGCACACACAAATCCAGTCTTTCTCTGTGTGACCCTTGCAGCATCAGAGAGACTCAAATAGCATAACTATAGATTCTTGAGGATGATCTCTGCTCTCACAGTACCTAAGATTGGAAGGTTGTATAGATTTCTGTTTCATGTTGGACAAATGAGTGCAATGGATGAATATAATAGGAATCCATTTTTCTTCTGTGCTTGGTTCTCACAGAATATATTTAAAATTCAGTCTTAGGAGACCTTCTTGCCTCATCTATGATTGGCAGGGGGACTGTCTGTACTATGCAGAGCTGTAATTTATTTATTCCTTCTATTTGTGACCTGCAGTTCTTTGAGCATTTTTCCCCCTCTCATGGAAAAAGTAATTCTATCTCCTACTTCAGTCTTACATCCTTTCTTATGAACACTTGGTAAAGATTTCATTTTTTGTGCAATCTTTTTCATCTGTTACTAAATAACCCTAGCACTCTCTTAGAGCCCTGCTGACATTTTGCTTCTTATATACTTGAAAAATTCTTATTTGTCTTTATTCCTTGAAAATATTTTTTACTCTTCTYCTCAGGCTTTCCTAGCCAAATTTTATTCCTTTAGATTTTTTTCCAGCGCTYGCTCACCTATCTCTTGTCTCATACACATTTTGTATCTTTTAGTTATATATGCATTAATTTTTCTTTTTGTGTCTGTTTCTCCTGTATTTTATCTCATTGGATGACCTTTATTCTTCTAAATCTGCTGAATCACACAATGCTCCAGTCTACTTTTGGCTTGTCCAGGGCCAGGAAAAAAAAACCTAAGAGAAGGGAAAGAGTGAAAGTTTGGTGTGCATTATGTATCTAAAGGGAACAACTTCAGAAGGACTGGAAGGGTTTCAGCAAGCAGTAGATCCTTGGTAGTGCTCAGCCTCAGTGTAAATGTGATCATGTTTAAAGCTAAACTACAGCACTTGCTTTTAGGGCTATATGGTAGCCCTTGTTCCAGGAGGTTGGCTGCCCTAGGAATGAAATGGGAACAATAGAATTATCTGGGTTACTCCCTTCGACTCGTCATGGCAAATGAACAATTTGCTTGTAGAATTGTTTCTCCCCCCTAAAAAGCTGCTTGTTCTCCCACTCCCTCTTTCCTGAGATGCTCTGCTTGAGTGCCCCTATKGACTGTGGTAGACAGAGCTTCCATTTGGCCTTGTTTTACTCTGTTTCAGCCTTAACCCCATCGCTGTGATTTCTGKGTCACCTTCTGCTTGGTATGTGTGCAGTGTCTTGCCTGAAGTTTCTGTGTCTGTCCTGATCAGGCCTCTGTATGTGTTTGCAGGGCTCAAGTACAAAACCAAAAACTCCTGAGTTAAAAATGCCACTATGGCCCCTTTTTGTGACTGTATTCTCTTCAACACTGCCACAGTGGGTCACAACTACACTTTCCAGCAATGCAGCTAATTAAGTAGRTTTTGAGGACTTCAGAAGTCCTTCTGCTTACCAGGTAGGGAAGATTCAAAAAGGATGATAGTACTTCCACGAACCCTCTGAAAGCCATTACATGGTCTCAGGTGAGATTATCTCCTCTCACGGTTTTCAGTCTAACTTCTGATCAAACAGCTGTAGGTTTGGAAGAGGGCAGAATGAAACAACAGCCTGAAATTACAGGGAAGCAGAAGAAGCCTCCAGTAAGATGCACTCCTCACTAAAAAATCTTTTTTACATCTCAGCCTCTGATGCTGCAAATTCAAAGCAGGAGAGAAGAGGAGGCAGCAAGCCAATGGTTCAGTCTGGTAGAATTCAGTTTTGCAGGAGAGAAAAAGCCCATTGTCTGCAACCACATAAACATCTTGCACGGTGTGTAATGTTTATAAAGAACAGGGGGTCACATATGTCTGGCTGTCAGCAAGAAACAGCAAGCTTGAATTAAATTAACAAATTAACTGAATTTATTTATTGTTAATTTATTGAATTACCAAAAAAAAAAAAAAGCTGAGTACTTAAGAAATAATATAAGTACACGTAACAGAAGTAAATGGTTTCTGGATAAAAGAACAGTCTTTCCTTCCTTCAGACTTGGCTCTGTGTTTCCACTCTTAATTTCTTGGGTCATATTGAATTATTTACAGAATGCATCCTGGTATTGAAAGGGTGGGACCTAAAGCAGCCAGCTTTTTCTAACCCTGTGGTAAGATTTAACAAATCAACTTAGACCTGTAAATGAAACATTTCTACAGACCTTTTTAAGTACAGCCATATCTAAAGGGATGTTCAGGTTTGGAATACAGAGCACTGTTGTGCAAGCACCTCATTTTGAGACAATTTAGAAGTCCATGTTATTCCCTTGCTGGCCTTAACAGCCCCCATGCTCCGATGGTATGATATTAGGGGTGGGAACGAGAGCTGGCTGTAGATAACTAGGGCTGGCCATAACTGTGTGGGATATTTGTACGTAGGAAAGAAAGAGCTAGTTCTCAAGGAAAGAAAATGAGGCCAGTAAGAACTGCAGGCTTCCCTCTTCATCTTCTGCTGCTTCCTGGGGGTTAGGAGTGTCAATGTACAATGCTGTATTCTAACACTGACTGCTGATTATTCAAGTGACTATCAAAAAAATTACACTGCTGCAAAGAATATACTGAAGATATAGTGCCCAGAAAATGCCACACATTTCAGTGGGGAGCTTTTGCCTGAGAACAAAAGGCCTGGGGGCTGCAAGAAAAGACAGAAGGAAGTGTGGAGCCTCTGCTTCCCTGGGGCAAAAAAAAAAAATCCATTAATTTATATTGATTATATCCCTAAAGTGTTATAATTCTTTTTTCTGTGTTGTTCAGATCTTGCTGTTTCTAAGCCATAGAGGAAAGGGGGAAAATGATGAAGAGCAAGGCAATGGTAGCTTTACAAGGAGCAGAGGAGTTTATGGAATTTGTCCATCCCTTCCATTCTCTATCGTACCTCCCACTTACCTTGTCACTACCCATGCAGCCAAGCACCAGAGGCTTGGCCAAGCTGAGGATGGCAAAGGCAACTGGAGGGATGGCTCAGGGGGTGCTTTTTGATGACTGGGATGGCGCTCCTGAGCAGCCTGCCAATGATGACCAGAGCCCACTCAGAGCACAAAACAGCTTTCTCCTCTCTTCTTTGTTGTGTTTCTTGATCATTCATCATTAATTGTATTGATTAGAATAAACTGTAATTATAGGGAAAGTAATGAAAAACTATGTTCTGTTGAGATAGCAGGTAGAGAAAGCAACGAAAGAARGTGCTTGAAAGAACCCAGTCTGACAACAGGAGTGAGGAGGTGGCCCCCACATTGATGGGAGTCACAGAAAAAGAGCTGTTCCAYACCACTGTTCACAAACCTCAGAGTTATTCACTGCCCACCCTGTGTCCATACCCTCACCCTTGCTGCTCTTTCCCAGAGTCTCTGAGCCTGGAAGAAGTTGGATTTCTGCTGATCCATTGGATCAGGGTGAATTCTGGCAGTCCTGCCAGGAAGACCTCTTACAGMTTGTACTTTGTTCTACTTTACTTAATGGCCTTTGCTTCCTAAGAGGGCAGAAAGGTGAGGAAGAGGCACAGAGAGAGGAAGGGTCCTGCAGAGTGCCTGGGGCAGTGTGATTGCAGCTGTCCCTTGCCATATCAGAATGCCAATCAGAATCTGCTCTGTTAGCACTGCTTGGCATAGRGAATTATATTATCTTGAACAAGGCAATAATCCTTTGTGTAATTTTTAACATTTTGAAAGTACTCTCTAATGCTGTTGCACATTTGCAGGGAGCTATCTCTGTCTCCTTCAAATGATCARGACACATTATTTAAGTGCGATACGATGGTAGATGCAGCAGATGCTACATTACTTTCTTACAAAAAGAGAATTTTTTTTTAGTAGGGGAAAAAACTTAATTCAAAACACAAATCACTAGAAGGTGAAATGGACAATATTTTAATCCCACCTTAAGTTATCATTGCGGTGACTTTAGTTACACACTTCACTGGAGAAGTAAAAGTTTTCCATCAATTTAGTGTACTGACATGTTTCTCCAGTCCTGGCTCTTCCCCATAGAGACAGTCTGCAATGGCTTTGTTATCTGTCTCATCCCTCCTCTGTTTCCCTGCTTTTGTCCCTGGTTTCCGGCAYAGCTCTGCCAGCCCAGCAGTTCTCCTGCCCCATGAAGCATCCTCAGCTGCTCTGCTCCCCTCTGTCCACATTTGGTTCACCCTGTTGAGACCAGGACCTTGGTTTTATCCCGGGGTCTGTATTCTTCTCCATGGTACTGTTTATCACATATTCTTTCTTTCCCAGCTCGTTGTTTATTCAAGCATACAATTCACATCCTCCCACAGTGGGGATTAGCGAAGGGTCCTGCTTGGTAAATGGGAGGGGTTTTACCCATTTGCTTTGTATCTGTGGTGGTTCTTTCATTGCTGAAGTCACTCTTTCTGGCACTCCTGCAATTTCCATGCTGTGATCTCGTTCAAATGAGCTCCTTCACATTCTTGTGTCTCTTCTCCAAATGATAGGCATTGTCTGTACCTTCATATGCTGTTTTTTATTCAGCTCCAGCTATGGGTTTCTTGTACCTCCCCACTTCCAGTTTCTTTTTTCATGATGGGTTACATTCTCTTTCCTGCCTGCAAGAGAAGAGGACTGTCCTCTACCCGTCAGTTCTGGTCTGCACTGACTGACTTCCTCTTCTTTGCAGATTCAAGAGGATTTCTCAGAATCACCCTTCAAAACTGAGACTGTTTGTGCCTTGTTGTTGGATTGGTCCAAAATTTCTCTCTGTTGCCAGAAGCTTCTTTTGCAGACTGTTTCTAAACACAGCTCTGAGGTGTTTTAATCTTCCGTGGCTGCAGTTCTGCTCCTGTCTCTGTGTTACCTCTCCCCACTCAGCCTTCTTTGCCCAGATTAAATGAGAACTGCAAAAAATGTCACCTTCTTTATGACTAGCCCTGACCCAAAAAAGTTCCCTGCTCTGACAGCTGCTTTCTTTTTGGCAGCCACATTACTGTCTGCAGCACTTTTAAACCTTCTCCAGTTGTATCACACATTCCCAGAGAAATTCCAGCTCTGACAGCACTTCTAATTGGTTTGTTTTTTTCACTTTATGTYTTATCTTGTTTTACTCCAAGTACTTTGTGTTGTCCTGAAGTTACCCTGAGCCAAAGAGGGTGSCAGGGATTTGCCTCATTCAGTGTCCAAGCTCCAGCACCCTGACATGGTGTAACATGAGAACTGRCATAAATGGAAAATCAGTTTTAAATGTCTCATGCCAGCACACGTAGGAATGTGTTGACTGCAGGCAGTGTGTTGTGTGGATTGCATAGATAAGCATATTCTCTGCTATACCATCATTCAGTGCACAACCTGCCCTGAATACGTGTATCTTCTCCTGTCCAGATGGACTAGTTCTTAATGCAGTTCTGTTTTCTGTAATGATCTATTATGTGCTCMCTGTCTTTTAGATTTGGCCTTTTGTAGCTAAATCTGTCTTAAATATACCATGCACCATAGGTGTGGAGGAAAGTCAGATGGCTCTATAAGGTCTCCTCACCAATTAAAAAATATCCCCTGTAGATCAATACAGTCAAGTGCTGAAGTCTGATCCACCAATACATTCATTTCCTGCAGCACAATCACTTAWTAATGTTGCTGACCATAAGAGAGGAATGATTTTCAGGAGAAATTAAACTACTACTGAAAAGTCCTTTGGTGGGGGACATTCACCTCTCTCCACAAACAGCCCAAATGATTGAGGAGGGCTGGAACTCACCTGTAGAAATGAAGAGCAGGTTCTCTATAGGTGTTGTTCCAATTTAGAGATTGAAATAATGGCCTCTGGCCTCGGTCCTACATGGAAGGATAATGTAGGAGTTTTGGACCAATGGATTTGCATATATGTGGAGCCAGTAAAGAGAAATACAGAGCATTTGTTAAATACCTCCTTTTCTTGTCTGTAGCTTGACAGGCTGTACCTGTTTATCACTGCAGTTTGCATTTGGTGACACCTGCAAGGCTGTACTGTTAGAAATCCCAAGGCTAGCTCTGGGGAGGCTTAAACCTGCACAATGTSAAACTGCACCAGATCTGGAGTCAGTTGAGCTGGGAGGCTCTGCAGCACCCTGCCTTGCAGGGGAGACAAGCCTGCTGTATTCTGTGCACTCTGTACATCCCCAGGTGCTCTTGAAGTGTAAGCAAATGTCACTGCATGGCAATGCCACAGCAGACAYTGGTGAACAAGTCAAATGTCACTGAACTAGCAATGACACACATGATCTTCTACCTGGTCCAGAGTGGTTCTGCAGATGGAATGGAAACTATTCTCCCYTGACAGCCCTGAAAAGGGGACTGATGCCTACTGCTGGTAGAAAAACCTACCAGGGTTTTCTGACAGCAAAGCACTTTTTAAAGACAGTGACTTGTTTACTGTTCATTGAAACTTGAATTGAAGATATTTCATAATAGAATTTGAGCAAATTTACCAGATGTTTTATCCCACTGTGCTTTTCTGGCAGGTGTACAAGACAGAATGCTGACTAAGGCTAATAAATCAGGCTGTGAATGAAAATCTTGGGGAAGGARTACAATATATATGCCTGAAACTGTAGGAAGATCTTACCCCATCGATCCCTGGGAATTCCTGATGTTTCCTGTGCTTTTCTTAGAGACCAATCTCAGATACAGGAAGGGAAGGGGGTCCTGTTTTTCACTTGTAACCTATGGTGAGACACAGCTTTRTCTCACAGCACTCCTTGTGCTGGCACTGGAGATCATAGACATAAAAATGATGGATATATTTCTAGAGTCAGGCAATTATCTATCCAGCTGGGAGAGAATGGGAAATAGGAGTTTAAGGTACATTCAGAGACTGGCTGTGACCCAGCAAAGTACTGTATTGCCATACAAAATAATATTCCCGTCCTCATCCATATTCTTCTCTTCCACCCCCTCACTCCCTGTCCTTTTGCTTTGTTCAGTTGTTACTAATCTCTTTGCTTCCTTGCTGCCCYGTCCTGCTGAGCTCGGCGGGTTCCTTTGGAATCAGGAAATAAAGGCACCCGCAGAAGACTCTTCTTCTGGGAACTTGCATTGCTTATGTTAACCACACAACATTGCTTTAACTCCCCTTCTCACAGTACTCGATTCAATGTATTGACCACTGTCTCTGCAAGTTTGGGGCATTCAGCCTGCTTTTGCATTCTCTCTCTAGGCTTGCTTTTATTTCCTCTTACTGTACTTCTGCCAGCTCTCTAGATATCCACTTCCTTGTTTCTCTCCCTMCATATCAAGAAAAAACAGATGAAGTTTCCACACCATCTTCCAATTGGAGGAAGTAATACAGGAAATGCTATTAATATTTGTCTCTGACTGCAGTAGGAAAACATATATCAAACTCTTCACTGGAGCCCACATGAGCAACACTTGTKCTAGTGATGATACCTGGTTCACTAGGGTGTAAGAGGCTTTGGGTGACAGCACAGCATYGTGTCATTCTATCCTTGCTTGGAGTGATTTAATTACCGTGCCYCTGAAATCTGTCTTCTGCTGAAGGCTGTCCTAGCTGGGGGCTGGCAGTGCTGCTCCTCCTGCATGGCCATCTTTCAGGMTTCTCCCTCACACCAGGGTAGGAGTGGTACCAGGCAACTTCTCTTTTAATCCAGGAGATGTGAAATCAAGATACTCAAGCACAGCAAAGTATTCTTTAAATAAAAGCATGGACAGACATATGCTCACAGCAAATAAATTGCCTTTGAATAGAGTTTGTCCATCTGAGTAGCGGTGTCAGGGGAAAAGAAGCTGCATTTTTAAATCACAATCATATTTAAACAAGTTGTGTTATTCTGCGCATTGCCTTTATCTGAAGATTGCAGGCATTTGTGATTATCTGTCATTTTATGTTTATGCAGCTGTTTTAATCCTGATAGTTCACAGAAGTTTGCCACATGGCAGTAAAGACAGCCATTTCATCCAGAATGTTACAAAAGAATGGAGAGACAGGGAGCGTCTACAGCATTTTTCTAAGTGTGTCAATTTGCTAYAGCAGTCCTGGGCTAAAGCCATTCCATCTTTAATGCTGGCAGTGCTAGGACGAAATCTGTGCCTCTTGTGGCAGTAGGTTCCTTGGGCTGTGCAGCAGCTTGAGGGTTAAGGAGCTGGAAAAGGAAACACTGACTATCTTCCAACTCCTCAGGTCTTAAAACCATCAATACCCAAAGTTATTGTGATGTTCAGCCTGTGTCTGCTAAGTGAGTCTGCACAGTTTTGGCACCACTCCAGCTGCAGCTGCTCTTTCAAAGTAAAAAAAAAAAAAGCTTGGATGGTGTTTGTTTTCTGTTTGGTCTTCTTTTTAATTATTATTTTCTCAACTTTGAGACTAGTTTGGTATCATGTCCCTTCCCCCATCCTTTCCTTTAAAAGCAGTTTCAGTTTAGCTTGTGTCCCACCGCTCATACTCTCACTGCAGCCTTAAAGGAGCACAGACCAAACCTCAGCAGTTTTCAGCAAGGCCACAGAGTCGTTGGAAATGTTCCCACTGCCTTCTTCAGTGAGCTCTAAAAGGCAGACTCCAGCGCTTCCAGTGCTGCTGTAAATAATGTCTAGAAGGGGCCGGTTAAGGACTAGGGGGTACACACAGTCTCCTTCCAGCTCGGCTCTCATTTCCTTTGTCTCTTTTAAGAGAAACAAGAGAGCTAACTTCATGTAACTTGGCACATCATCTGATTGTTGGGCCTTTAGGGGTCTGTTTGGGGGTCTCTCTCCCACCCACAGGACTTCAGGCTCCAGATTTTACTTKGAGGAGCCAGAGAGGCCTCTCAAGTGCCTGGAGGGGAGAGTGCAAAGTGTTAACTGCAGAAGGAGCTTTGGAAACAAGGGCAATTTTCTGGCTTTGATCTGTCACTTGGCAGTTCCAGGAGACAGGCTTGTCTGCGGCTATCTCTGCAGCAGAGTTTGGAGGTGGCTGAGAAGGCACTGCTCAGCCTGGGGGATCAAAGTGCACCAGAGAGCAAAGGAGCACGATGTCCTGTGAAACAGGAGCTGCAAAACATAAATGCAGTGCTGCTTTCCACTGGGAAGCCARCAGAGAGGATATGCTTCCCTCCTTTCCCTCTTTCTCTGGATTTTTCAACAGGTTAAATTGCRTTTGGTTATTAAGGATTGTGAACACTGAGAGACAAATGCTGCCTCTCTAGCTAGAAGGAAGGCAGTATTATTAGGGTGGGGTTAGTAGCCAGATGAAGTGGCAGATATTAAGTTGTTGATAACTTACTGCATCGTTCCATTAATTCAATAGAAGGTGACAAGGAGATGAATTAAATATGGAAAATAGACATTAAAGAACTCAAAGAATGTCTCTGTTCTTGTTCAACACTAAGGTACAGAATGCACAATTTCATGCAAATCAGACTTCATTTATTGTTTCTTTTGCTTCTTCAGCTAAATATGAAATGAATGAGAACAAGAGCTTTTTTCCAGCATCCCATACCTAGTAAATTCATTCTGGGAATGGAGGAAATAGAGTGAATATGATTCTGGACAATGACATCGCCAATGATCCAAAAATATTTGCACTGGGTGACCTGAATAGTCTCTTGAATATAAATGAACCACAAGGGAAAATTTCTATTAAGAGCAAATGCAGTAGCTAAAAGGGTGATATTACTGAATTGGAAATACGCAGAAGGATTAAAGCTTGCTGAGTTGTAAAGAGGATTAAGTGAATCAACACACGTGGAGAAAATAATTTCAATAATTAACAGGTTTTTGTTCTTTGGGAATTTGTCTGGGAAACAGTCATAATTGTCATACTGTACATGGTAAGTTACTACTGTAATGTAGAATGGTGGACTATATCCAAGTGGTGAAGGGGTGATCTGTAATCATACTGTTATGCTAGACAGTAAAAAACACAGACATTTGAAACAAAATTAAATTTTCTCTGTTAAAATGGGTTTGTTACATTGTGCTTCCTTCTGTGGGACACCTTCAGAATGACAGTTTGCTCACTGGGTTATCACACAGCACTTTCTTCTTCAGGTTGGCCTTTATTTACCAATTAAAACACATGCAGGGCAGAGAATGCTGCTGAGGTCATGCAGAAGGGACCTGAAKTTCTTGGTTATCTTTCTTTTGCTAACCCTCCCTGCTGTTCCTTTATACATTGATCCTTTTGAAATAGGGCCTGGTAAAAGCAGTGGCTGGTGATCTGTTGGGAACCAGGTGGCTCTGGTCATTGCTGCTCTTCATCTGCAATCTAATATGGGCCTAAGCCATGAGCACTCTTCTCAAAGTCAGCCAACCTGGCCATCAAAAAGGCTTACAGGGGTGGAGTTTAAAAGCCAGGAAGCTGGACTAGGCAGATGGGCAAGTGCTCGTCTGTCTTCTCACAGTTTCAGGCTTTTTGTATTGTTAGTGCTTGGGACTTACTGTCAGGTTAAGGCTAACTGGTTAGGCTTGCTGTGCATTGAAGGTTACATCTCTGTTTTTATAGCCTTACAGCATTTCAAGGCATCTCTCTGCCACTGAATGTTTTCATGCATGGTCTACAGCAAGTGTCACTCGTTCATTAGCCCCTTTGAGTTCYTCAGTGAAGTCAAACAATTGAATCTTTCTAATTTACTGGGGCAAAGAGTACATCTTATTTCTTTTTGTACCATAACTCAGTTTTTGCTTTCAGTAAATAATAACAGTGGCAACTTGATCATTAATGGGCTGTTAGATGTGCCTTATAAGACCAAAGCTGTACAAATGATGTTTAGTACACATGCTTAATCTTCCTGTGTGGTACTAGTACTTTGCTAATCAACCTGTAATCTCTGGTGTTGCAGCACCTGTGAGCAAGACAGTCCCTTGCTGCACATTTTAAACAGTATGAGTTCCAATACCAGCTCTTCAGGTAAAGCATCATTTCTGATAGCAGTAAGTATAATAGAGTCCCCTGAAACAGTTGTGACCTGCCTGTTTTGTACAGCTTGGAGGATTAGCAGTCTTTATTTGAAATGATAGTGTTTAAAAAAATGTTCCTTGACAAAATAACTATTATTTACATGATTAGGAAAAACACTAATTGGGGAGTGGTGAGCAGCAGCCAAACGAAAGTTGTTTGACTCCAGCTCTGCAGTTAGTGCCAAATCGTGGATGGACAATATACAACTTTYAGACATTGCATACACTGGCTGCAGAAGAATGAAGAAAGGCTCTGMTGCAGCACTGCCCATTGCCTTCTTTTGGTTTGTAGAGAGGATGGTTTGCTGGTTGGGGTGTCCTTGGTAGTACAGGGCTTCTTCCTCTCTGGTGGAAGAAAGTGTGTGTGCCTTGAAATGCCTATGATAGTAGGCACTGATGTGGGCTTAGTTTTGTATTCTGTTTGCTTTAGGATCAGTTCCTCAGGTTTTGCTAGAAGTGCTGAAGGACAAAGGCAGAATGTTGTGCTAATGATCTTGCAGTATAATTTTTTTGCCCTTCCTCCATGTACCCCCACATAGTGCCTGAAATCATTGCCTGTTGTGAATAATTAATTGTATCATCTATTACTTCCCAGCAACAGTTACTTGGGCTATAGGGGGCTGTTTAGGGTGTTTACAGTAGGGARTTGGGTTTTTTGTTTCTTTTGATATTTGTGCTGGGTTTTGGTTTTAATGTTAGGAATATGTTTGGCATGCACAGCAGGCCTGTAAGGCACTGTGGCTCTGGGGACTTCTTTGCACAGTTTTGTCCTGGATAGTATCCCACAGAGATGAGTTTTACTGTCATAGCAGAAGGAAGGTGTGACCCTGATAAAAGAAYGTGACTGGTGATTGCAGTTCCCAAAATGTGAAGAGGATGTTCTTGAGCAATTCTGTTATGTTGGAGAGCATCAGGAATGGTCAACAGATGGCCTTGTCCTGTGGACCCAATGCCTGCTGTATGTCAGCYTTGAATAATGGTAACTGAAACTCAAATCACTAGAGTTATAAATATAAACCACACTACTGAAAACGGAGGAAAAAAGGTGAATCAAATTCTGGTTGGTTCCAGCATARCAGGAGCCCATGGTGAGTGCCTGAAAGTTAAAAGAAACTATACAGAAGATGGCTGTGTCACTTTGGATAATGAAGCCCTGTTGAAGATTCCTTCAGTTTTTGCCCAGGATTTATGCTCCAAAAAGGGATGAGGCTTCAAATGTTCATGTCTTTGCTCTGGTGGTTTGGTGTGTGGGGCTTTGGATCCCCTTCTGACATGTGCAGCCCTTTTTTCAATTTTGAGCACTGTGGCTAGATGGGCTTCTTGGGATGACACAGATGCAATTTATGAATAATTTATGGCATTTCAAAAATTCTGATTTTGCTGTCTGGGGAAATGGACTAACTATAGTTTGCTCCATTTAAAAGCAGAAAGATGTTTTTATGGTAAAACCCCAAACTGTATTTGCATATTCCTGTGCTCTGTTATCTCACATCTCTTGCTCCCTGTCAATAAAGAAGATTTTTCAGTGGTTTGCTCAGTAGGAAAGTGATTCTACATTATTTCCTACAGAGGTTTCTGTWGAAGTGGGCTGGCTTGTAAAGAAGCAGCAACTTCTTTACATTCAGTAACCATACCGTTTTCTCTATCAGCATGGAACATTTGACTCATGTGCCCTAGAAAATAACTCCTCACTCCCACTATGTGCTCATATAGTGAGCTGAGATCTAAACCTGACCTGCAGTCTGGGATGCAAACTGATGATCAAAATCCCTGGATGTGGGAGGTCGGTGTTCCAGCATCCTTATTCTCTGCGGTGAGAATCCACTATTTAAGGAGTAGTGTTGCGAATTCAAAACAGGTTAATGCTTTCCAAGGTCTGTGAAGTTACAGAAACACTGTACAAAAGAGTCTGTCTGCCTTAAATAAAAGCTTATTATAGAGCTCAATCTTGTTTCTATTAAARTCAATAAGGGGAATCATACTTCTAAATTTCACCCAATCCAAGTTGGGGACCTTTATAAGGGGGCAAAAAAACTCTGTGTGAAAAATTGAGATGCTTGGTTTCCAGCAAAAGCTCTAATACCATTCTTGCAGTAATGTGATGCAACACATCACAACTCTTCAGGGAACCTATTTTGTAAATAATACAAAAATAGTGGTTCTGTCTACAGTTTTTTCTCCCACAYAGCACCTTGGTCTGTACTGAGCACCGGACCTTATGAAGCAGAAGGTGAACCTTCCACAGGACTTTACACTCACCATMGCTGAGGGACTGGGTTTTCATTACAGTTAACAGCAGAGAGGGTAATTAATAGATTAAGCCAGATCTGGGGCTGTGAATGCGTAGCAGAGTTTTGTKTGGTTTAATTTTCTTAATTTGATACTCTCAGAATGTGCACAATCCAGAGGTGAATTGTTGTAAAGCTTGCAGATAGGCTCACCTCCTCCTGTAATTACTGAGAAGTCTTCTGAACTGTCAGCATTCATAAAGTGTTTTTTTTGTATGTACAGAGGCACCCACCAGGCACAGACCYCTTGAGAATTTTGGCTCCCTTTATCAGTAACTTTTTGTTTCATGATCCTTGCTCTGAGTTTCTTGTTTGTTATTCCCTAGTTTTGCTGGAAACCGTGTTGCTGAACTCACCTAGTACAGAAGTGTCTCCTAATAGCTGCTTTTCAAGGGTAGATTGTGATGAGGGGGCTGGGATTTCAGATTACTGTACAAACCTACCTCTGAAACCCATTTCTGATGTTACCTCACTTCCATGTAGCAGCACCCTAACTGCACCAGGCTGCAGTGAGCTCCCCTCATCCAGACTGCCCTGACTTGTGAGTAATTTTCTTGTTCTCCTTAGCTACCCAGGGATTTACTCAGTGCTGAGGGGCATATATTGAACATACCCTAGAGAGTTGTTTGCCATATGGCTACTCCACTARTTTTCATGATGGCTTTCTGTTAGATCTCTGCATGTTGCTGTGGAAAACCTCRGTGCCCTCTGAGTTTTAATTCAGGGATCATAGACTTAACGTCACTTTTTCCATAAAGGAGAGAGCAGCACATGATTCCTCACTGCATTTTGCCTTTCTTTTGCAGTGTGTGAAGACAGGGATGTTTATGAGTTTATTGTTATGTCAAATTACTTGGTTAGTTCTGCGTAACATTGTTCATGGGTATTTCACAATGTTTTTGGACATKCTTAGAGACAGAAATAAATATCAGGGTATGATTAATAAAGTGCTTGTTACCAAGTTCCTTTCTATAGAAATWAATGAAGTATTTCTTGGGAATGAATTCTGAATGTGTTAATTTGCTGATCATCTTCACCAGTAACCAGAGATTAACAGAGAAGTGTCAAGTGCAGTGATCCCAAGCCAGCGAGAAAAGATGGAGAGTTCAGCCAGTGATGTTTTGCTCAGCTCTGTTCCCGTTGTTGTGAAGGGGCTGTCTAAAGGCATTGACTTTCTTTGACTGTTTAGTAGCCCTGGTAAATCCAGAGGGATTGAGTACTCATGTCCCAAGGTTCCTCTGAGTATACATGCACAGCAATATTCCTGCCCTAGGTGCCTCTTAGGGTGTTGGGTGTTACCTTCAGAAGATTGTTTCCCTCCCACACAGTCTCAGCTTTACCAAGGTTGGATCTCCTTCAAAGAGAGCAGCCTTCACAGTCCTAACAGGCTTTCATCCATATGGCTTCTCGCTTTACCCCCACCCCCCTCCTTCTGCTTTAGCTTTCTCTTGTTCACCTCTCTGCTCTGCAGCTTGCTTGGATGCTTTGCTGCCTTGGGAGCTCAACACCAAGGATTCTTTCAAGCTTTCTGTCCTAGCGTGTAGCTGAATACATTCAGAGACTCCCAAACGTGACTGGCTGTGAGTGTGTTTCATGGGATGGGCTGAGGGCTGTACCTAAGACACTTTCAACTCATATTTGTTCCTATCCCCACTGGYCAAGGAAACCATACATCCTTTTCCTGGTAAGTAAGAAAAAAGCACAAAGACTCACCCCTGTGGTTTCCTTCCTACCATTAAACAGATCCATCTCTATACATCTAATATAATTTTCTTTTGCAGCTGGTCAACTCTCTTGATTGTGCTCTTTGCTGATCTGGTGGTTATTTTTGTTACCTCTGTGGAGAGCTGCTCTCAGCACACCCAGAGCCARTGCTCCTGACAGGCAGCACAATCCTGGAGTGCCTTGGCAGGCTGCCTGCGTCTGTCCTGCAGGCCCTGGGGGGACTCTCACACGTTTTGCCGCTTACTTTCCTCTTTCCTAGAGATCTAACGCAATTTTGCAAGTAGTCACTTGGAGCCATATTTCCATTTGYCCTGGAATATTTTTTATTTATTTTTAGTAAACGTTTGTCAGTATTTCTAACATTGCGCCTCCAGCAACGTGGCCTGGACTGAAGCCACACAGCAGTCTGACAACCTGTTAGGCGAGTCTCCTATCAATTAGGCTGCAGCTGTCATTGGATCTATTCTCAGCCTCCTTGGTACGTGTTTGCAAATAACAGGGGCTGCTGTTTTGCAGATCTTGATTTTTTTTTTTTTCTCCACAGCCAGTCAAGAACATTTTGTCCCTAGAATTCCTCCTGTCTCCTTTATTTTTRCTTTCTAATCATCTTCACTTTATTCTCCCAAGAATATATGCTTATCGAGGATATTGTTTTAAGTAAAGTGTCTACACTATCTTTTATTTAACATACAAGAAAATGAGAATGTCCCCCAAAGCTACAAAAAAAGATTATCTCACTCAAGGCTATACCTTGATCCTTTAAATGTTTTCAGACTTTCTCCAAAGCATCCAGACTGCTTCTCACCTGTGGGGGGCTACCATTTTGAAAGCCCATATTGCATGGAAGCTCTCCATGGGGGCTGGCTTATTTCTGCTGATGTTTGAACTTTGAGGTGATAGTGTGCTTTATTATCAGGTTTGCCACAGCTGGAAATAGAGTCCCCAACAATGTACAATCTGTTAGAATTTCCTCTCATGCCTTCTACCATTTACAGTATTCTTTTCTCCTCTTCTCTAAAAAATAATGAAGATGGCTCTATAACTTTTTTCCAGATGTTGCACACTGCATGGTGTACTTGATGCTAATTTTTCATCCAGCAATCTATGGAGCACAGCCCAATTTCTATTAGAGTAGCCATGTTTAGGTGTATCTTTTTTTTTGTTTTGCTTCCATGTGAAATCAGAATTGGGTCATTCAAGCAAGGCAGGCACACTCAGGGCCTTTCATCCTYAGGCTGACTGGAAGACACATTTTGATATTATGCTGTCACTTCTCTCATAAGCCCAGGTCCATCTTTGCACAAACCTGGTGCTAACTGTTCCTCCTTCCTCTCAATCCATAGGTCCTAACAACAGGTCTCCAGCTAGCTTGCAGCTCTGGAGGCAGAACCAGCCCATCACATGCTTGAAACAGTTAAGTTTTAATCAGCTTATGCTGAATTGGCCAAAGCCGGTGTGCTTGCCTGGTGGGAGGCAAAGGAAGGACTTTTTTGTCTATCCCCACAAAATAGGACAATACTGCAAGAACCTTCACCCAATGTCACTTGGTGTTTGCTCTGCAAGAATATCCATGAGGACCCCGCTTTGTGCTGGAGCTGAGCTGGCATTCAGAGCCATTTTGAAGCTCTTGGGTATAAAATTATTCCAGAGTAGCTGAGTGGCCTGTGAAACTTGTAGGYGCTGTAAGTGTTCATACAGCACTGCCTGGCAATCSTTTATTTTCTGCAATATGAGGAACYCATGACAGGAAGGTTTCACCAGGATCCCAGCAGGTTTGGTATTGGTATAKCAACACATGGGGCAGCTGGCTCTTTGAAGGGAGCCTGCAGAGCTCTGAGCAGCCATTCAGAACACGAGGAAGAGGGTCTTCTGTGGGTAAAATTTGGGAAACCAGAACACATAAAGGCCTAGGCAGGGCAGTTCTGGATTGTTTGGTAGTGCAATGGCACCTCAGAAAGACCTGAGTGCTTTTGTGATCCTCTTCCTAGGAAAGGTGGCCTTAAATCCCTTAGGAAGCTTCTATTTAGGCTAGGATCTAGGCTCCCAATTCAGTTGTTTCACGAAATACATTGCTGAGCAATGCAGACCTTTGGGCAATCTCTGGYTGAGACATTTAACGGTTTCTCAAGTACTTATTTAATGAAAAATGCATTTCACATGTATATAACATCCCACATATTTCTTGCTCAGCTACTGAGCTTTCAACTCTTTGAAAGTGTAAGCATAGTTAGAACAAGCTGCCATTCTGCAGACAAASCTTAGTTGGCAAGAAGATGTAGTTTATGCAGTATTTATGTTCTCCTGGTAAACAAAGACAAGTAAAATGCTTTACTTGTTAACATCAATTCAAAGGGAAAGCGAATGATGGCACTTGCTGTAATCATGTTCAGTGTTCTGATGGTGTTTGTGTTTTTCACCTTTTTTCTAAGCTCTTGCTTATAATTTGCTTCTTCTGTTTTAATACTGTGTGACTGCTTCTGAGAATGCAGTGTATGACTTTGTTTCCAGACTATATTTAAGGAGAAGGGTTCTCTCTGGATTTTACTGTGATAATATTAAGTGCAGCAGGAACATTGGTTAAATAAGCAGGAGAGGCCAGAGAGCTGACTAGTTTGGTGTTCATTTCGTTGTCAGCTGCCACTGGAATAGTGTTCAGATTAATGTGATYATTCTTTGCACTGGCTGCAAGTTCATAGACCAACTGTGCACTTGTATCAAAGTCATTAGAGTGATTTTAGTCCAGGTTTCCTACCAGAATTATTTATATAAAATGYAGTTGAAATTCTATACTGGCCATTTACACGTGAGGATTTCTATTTCAGGAGGCTTTAGAAATAGCCAGGATCTTCAACTGCACCCTTTCCAAAAGATACAAGATCCTTTTAACATTTAATGATGACTGAGAAGGTGCTTAAAAATAACTTGGAAGCACAAAGCACATTAGTGTGGTCCCCACCAGTTATAGGACCATACTAACAGTTAAACTTTGTATTCTGTTTRCTTTTCTTGTCCTTTCTTGCTTCGTGACCTGAGGTGAATTGCCTAGTTTCCCTTGACAAATGAGCTTAATACTTACCTATTGTCTATATTTACGTTATTACATTTAGGAGGTGATAGGATCTGAATTCATCTTCTCTGAGGAAAGAACTGTAAAACTCTGGTTGTCAGGTAGTATAAAATATATCCCTCTACTTGACTGCACATGGTACTATCGGCTGTATAATTTGCTGGGTATCAAGTCCATTTCACATGCACAAGGTCCCTGGTTAATGATGGTATAAGTTCTTTTGGGAGGGATTATGCTTACATACATATTTTTAAAATATTCAACATAATAGCAAGCTAATCTTGACTGTATCGTTTATGCCTTGCTAAAATTTATACAATACAGGTAATCAATTAGTCCAATTCTCCTGCATGCTGCTAAATGGAACATGAACAGCTCATAATGGGCAGCAGTAAATAGACATTTGTATGTACACAGGTATCCTGTGCAGTGAAAGGGGCATGCAGGAGACAAGGTACTGAACAAAACAGCCCTGCATAAAACCAGGCTTTCATTTAAAGGAAGAAAAATGTTGCTGAAAGCTGCAAGATTATTAGCATTACTATGCATGAGCAGTAGTCAAAAAAGGTGTTACAAGAGGGAGAGAGACATTATTCAAGTGTCGAAGAAGATGGACCATCATCAGCAGTGGAGAGAGAAAAGGCTTCCAAAGGAATAGCATAGCATTTCAAACATTAAATTATAAGGGGACTGAGGCTTTAAAAGGTATGTTGGAGTTTCTGCATTATTTATAATTTGAGATTGCCTTTTYCCCTAGATGCTTAAGTTTTGTTCCATTCATGCAGAACAGAAAAGTCCTTCCCATACTTTTCATACTTTTGGACACTGAACCAGCTCTAAGTTTTAGGACATAACTTTAAGAAGACACTGATTACAGTGCTGCACTGATTACAGTGCTGCACTGGGTCAAAGATGCTTCTGAGAAAGTCTGGGAAATGAGCAATATTTGGCTGCCATTACTGTGGAGCTTGGGAATGGTGGGTTTGCAATTCCGTGTTATTTTGTATTTTTATTGCACCCGTACCTACGAGCTCCAGGCACTRACAGGATTTCATGGTGCTGGATGCTGGCCTTTCCCCAACACATTTTAAGGTCTTKGGGACACCTTTTTTGAACCTAGTGCACAGCTGCACTGACAGTGCAATCACTCACAGTGCAGAAGCTTACACTAGGAAAAAAACCTGGAAAAATATGCCTTATATCAGTTGCCTGMGCAGAAGAAGCTGTATTGGCAAAAATAAAGGTTTTTTCCCCCCCTTTTATTCATATAATAGCTGTGTCTACATTAGGGCTTTTGCTGGCATAGCTGAAAAAAAATCACACTGCTAGCTGACAGGGATATGCTGACAATTTTTTTAAATAGATGATGGATCAGTGTGTGTTTCTGTATGTGGGGAAGGGGGAGGGGTGAACCTGATTTAAAATAGAAGTTTCTAAAATTGGTTTGCACAGATACCCTTTAAATGGCAAGTACTACTACCCTTGCCAATAACTTCCCGCTTCCTGGCCCTCCTGTCCTTCTCATCCAGGCTCAGCCTCCAGCTGAGTGTATTCCCCTTCCCTTCCACCCTGTGTGCTCCACACCCTGCTGGGCCCATCTGGGGACTCTTGCCTGCCATCCTTGGTTCTCTTGCCTGGTTTCTGCCTGGGCATCCTTCCAGCTCCGTGCCTCTGCCTCCACCTGCACTGGGGCTCCAGTCCAACACCTCTGCCACCAAGARCTGCCCTTGCTCTCAAAATGGGAGTTTCTTGCCTTCCTCCAAAGGCYGTGGTAGGTTTGAAGGCTCAGGCTTTGCATACAAACAGAAGTGCTCCATTCCACAGTGCCTAATTTCCTTCAGCCAAATTGTATATTAACTGTATATATAACTATATAAAGAGAGAGTAGAGAGATTTCCATTTCTGACATGGCAGGAAGGCAAAAAATTTCCAGAATATCTGGAGAATACTTGGAGGTAGAGAAGGAGCTGTGTTAAGATTCCAGTACTAGAAGCATGAATATTGGTTCTGCTGCTGCTTCTCCTGACCAGACAATTTTATGTTTACCTTGTTCCATCACTCAGGTTGGGTGGTTGGTTTGTCAGAAGGACATAGTATTTTATGTACTAGCTCCTGGGAATTGGAAGGAATTGATCCCAGAACAACTGTGTTCTTCCAGTGTCATCTTTGGACAAATGTTACTGCTTTGGTGCCTCAGATTCTCCATGTATAAAATGAGACTTCACARTCACGGGGGTATAAACCTTAATTTGATCCAATTAGGGTGAGGTCCTGTGGTGGTTGAGTCTGCAAGTGCAAGGAGTAGGGATTAGCTGTTTTTCAGATGCTTAACACTCCTTTGGAAGCACAATTGTGTGAAAATAAGTTGYGAAATAACCTTCAGATGGTGTGAGAGAGTGAGGGGTCAGAGGCAAGCAGGCTCCTGAGCAGAAAGCAGCCTGGGCAARCAGGTCCTTGAACCACTCACATGTGTCAGTGTGCATAGCCAGCACCCCAGAGTCCTTACTGATGGCTATTGCAGCTAATTCATAGGTTATGCACCTGGAAATAAGGCATATGAAATATTTTTTTTTAGACGAGCAGTGAGATGACTTATTTTAATTTTTTTCTGCATATGAAAGTTTAAGCATTTAAATAGCTTTTAACTAAGTAACCCAAGCCCATTGGTATCAATTATTTACTCAGAGTTTAAACTGACATTTCTTAAGTATGTTAATTGATACTGCACTAACTTGCTATAGGTATCTTCTTAAGTGCCAATTATCTGCCTCAACATTCCCYACAATTTAAGTTTGTTAGTAAGAAGCTAATTATACTAGTTTATTGCTGATGGAATTACATGAAGAGCAGATTTCACTCTTACATACTTATTAGACCTCAATAAGTGATCCTTAGCAGTCTGTTGCTATTCAATTAACAAGTAATAACTTACTTAATGAATCTAATTGAAATGCTTATTTCAGTCAGGCATACACCTCATACTAAGTGCTTTACTTTGAGCACTTTCCTGAGTGCTAGTTGTGTTTACTTAACAAGAACAAAATGGGGCCACTGAAGAGAACTCAGACTGTGATGGGAACTGAACCAGTGTTGGTAAATTCCTGCCAAACATGGCCAGAAGTATTTGCCAGGTGATTTCTGTTTTTCTGAAATATCACAGGAATAATCCAAGACTTTTGTGTCTCTGAGGATTTAAATCCATGGAGAGGATTCTGCAGCATGAAATTCTCTGACCATTCCTCCTGCAATGGATGTAAAGACACTAGCTGCTCTTCTGGGAGCTCCTAGCTCAGCTCTGGTGCTCTGCATGGATGCTGTCATTGAGTTCTTGTTACAGTTCAACTCTCTTCAAAACTCACTCCCTTTCCTTGGGAGCCTGCATGTTTGGCTTGAGATTGATAGGAGTGCAGTGGTGACTAGATTTAATGATCTAAAGCTATTATTATAATTACAGCCCAAAGAGGATATAACTGAAGGGTTTTATACTCTTCAATGTCCTTCAGTGGGACTAAATCATGGTGAATTTAATCTTTGCTTACAAGCATGACCTGCACTGATTTGTCTTGAGCGACCATTCCTGGGCTGAGCAAAATCCATTTCCTATATAGAGACAGGTTCCTAACAAAAGTGCCAGGGGTGTCTGTGCAGGGTGTCTGGGGCTGCTCACATACCTGGTGAGCTGTCAGGTGGGAGTCTCCTTCATGGGAAGGAGAGAATTCTTAACTGGGATTTTACAGTTAAGAAAAGACAACCTGCTGTGCTCATTTATGGGATGGGAAGACCCAACAATGGTTGGCTTCTGAAGCTATTTTTTGCTTTAGGATTAAAAGTGTGCTTTCTTGTATAATGAGGATTTAACAGACAAGACTTGTGTTTGTGGATAAATGCCAAGAAATCTTCTCAAGCAATGCCAACAAATTATGCCATTTGGCAATATTAGTGTATGGGCAGTAACCTTTTCTCAAGAATTTTTAGCAGATAGATTTAATGTCAAAAAAACCCATAAAAGCTGTAATATCTTCTCCAGTGTATCAGGTTTGTTACCAACCTTTTAATGTATGCCTTCTACTCATTGAATTGAAAGACCTTATTGATCTCTTTGCAGCTGAACTGATTATTGGGGTAAGAGAGAGACTTCCTGAAAGAAGCCAAGAGAAATTATTCATTTAACATACTCTCATTTTAGTAAACTTCTATTTAACCTCCAGGGTTAATTTAAAAAAAAATTGCTGGTTGGCTGGCATAAATTTATTAAATCAGACAGAAACTGAGTTCAGGCTAGTACATTTAATGTCAATGTTTGTAATAATCTTAGGGGAAAAAGAATTCACATGGACTTATTAGTATTCCAGAACTGCTTTATTTTAAAACAGCCATAGCAGCAGAACAACCCAGTGAGGAAAACAGCCCCCAAAATGGAAGCAGATTCTGTAACCTTGGATAGTTCAGAAATTTTTAAATAAGGTAKCAGGGATTTTGTAAGTTTGTGGTTATCGGTTGAAATCCTGTCATCATCAAGAAGCATTAGSTAGCTGGTGTTTTAGGATTGGGATTAGGGGATTTGCTGTGTTGTCCAGTGATGCCATGGCTCTTCCCCATGTCTACAGAGTGAATATTGCACATCAGAGCTGGCATCTTCGTTAATGTCTGAACAGAGAGCAAGGATTAAATAGRCCTAACAGCTGAGGGGATTTTCAAAGGCATGAGTGGTATTTGGACATGTATCCTCTGTTGGTTTTCCAGACTTGCTTTCAGACTCTGGTTTGGTTTGGGTTGCCCCACTACTCTCCCTGACCCTATTATGGACAAGCTCCTTATGGGTGTTTGATGGAAATTTGGGGAAATTTTCAGAGATGCAAATGTCGATACTGAGGAGATGGAGGATCCTGTGCTTGATATGAAGGAGTTAATAGGGAACCATCCTGGAGAAGGATCTGCCTTGACATTCATGCTGTGACAAGCTTGGAGGTGAGACTGGGTGGCATAACAAAGGTGCAATCTGTCATTTTGAGGCTGGGCTAGCCCCTCTGATCCTGACTGACGTTGAATCAGAGGGGAGTGGGGCTGGAATATCCCATGAAGCAGCAGTTTGGGAGAGAAGCCTTTGTTGGAAGGACCTTGTGAAAAAACAAATGAGTACTAAAATGCTAAAGTCCAGCTTTGTGACAGGTTAGTTACTGTTCTGTGCAGGACAAGTTAAACTATGTTTCAGAGAACACAAGGAAGAGTATAAAAGGTCCAGTACTGGATTTAGATAGAAACTGCTGACATTGTTAGCTGGATGGCATTTGTGCAAGATTTTACTAGAAGCCAATATCATAAAACTGTCCATTCTGTTAACTAGTTTCAGARCAAACATTTTCTCCTCCCTCCAGCCATCAGACTGAGATGACAGGTTTCTAAACGGTTTTCATCTGAAATGTCACAAAAAGTACATTTTTGGCAACTGATCTTGCTTTGTGTCCGATGTGGTATTTTGTCCCTCCTGGTCTAGAATGCCTTTTGTAGTTGGAGCCTTTTGAGGTGCATCCCCTCCCTCAGAATATGAGGAGCAATTCTATCCGGAATTTTSTTCCTGTGGAAGAGCAAATCCCGTCTTTTCCAAGTACTGTAGTTTAACTGAAGCAGCAGGAAGTAGCAAGGAATGCTTGTAACATGGAACTTCTCATGTATAGTAAAATGTCATTTTCAAGTACTTTCTGAACTCTCRTCCCAGTAATGAAGCAGCTCTGAAACATCACATGACTTTCTCAGTGTGTTGCACTCTGTATAACCTTGCCTTTGATCGTGATGTCATTTCAGATGAAAGGCTCGCGTGGAGAACRGTACGTTGTGCATTAGGATCGGCAGATATCCTCTGGGATCTGAACAGAGGAGGACTGTTTGAGATGCTCGTCAAAGAGAAGTAAGTGCTGCAATAAAAAGARTAGTCAGACATCTAAACTCCCCTGAGTCTGGGTAGAAGGAAGACTTCACCTTTCTGCGAGAAGAGCTGCTWAATCTGGAAGTTCTCCTAGAAGGGTTGTAAAATGAATAATCATTTTTACTGTCATTCAGTCCAGGGTCCTAACTCAGATCAGTGATTTCCTGAATGTTTGAGTAGCTCCAGGTGGCCCTGCTTAAGCAGGGGTCTTGAAGCAGATGATCTGGAGAGGTCCCTTCCCACCCCAGTCTTTCTGAGATTTTGTGATTTTGTTATCTAGATACCCCTGACTTGAGTGTTACCAAGAGAAGTGAAGCAAACACAAGACACCTCCTTCTGCTTCTGTTAGACCAGGAGCATCCCCCAGCAGTCTCARTGAGCTCTGTGGGTACCTTCACATGGCTTTTCACTTCTGCCTGGGTGGGTGGTCAGCATTTGGCACTCTAGCTGAGTCCAATACATGATGGGCCTTTTTAGTGAACCTAAAAATAGACTTTCAGTCACATACACTGCGGTCCAGGGATGGCAAGGGGACTCCAAACACAAAATGTCAGCTGGCCTCAGGCAGCACCTGCTGGAAAACTCTCCCACAACCAGACAAAGCAGGTAATTCCTGCAGAGGCTTTTTTCTTACCCTGAAGCCTTGATCCCCTTATCATGCACTTGTGGCTAGAGATGATGTTGGGAACTGCATGCTCTTACAGTAATCGCTTTCCTGCGGATCCCATTTTGCTTTGGCTTTGCTCACACCTCCTTAGCATTTGCTTTCTGGGAACGTCTGAGTGATTGAGGGTGAAGGTCTGGCCCCATGCAGCTCTGCCATCTCCCTCGATGGAGTCAGTATTTCACCCGTGCTAGCAGTGACAGAGACTGAATGTTSGAGCTGCATGCACAAGCTCTCACAGAAATCAATTCTCACACGCAGCATTAATATTGGAAGTGCTTCTCTCTCACTTAATTGTTGGCCAGGCACAATAACCTGTGACTAATGGCCGTTCATAGTTATACAGCATGGCCTGATCATGAAAATTTGCCATTAGTCTCTAACAAAAAAAACGAAAAACATCAGGCTGTTAATTGACCAACATGTATTCCTGAGGAAATCAGAGTAATCACATGGATATTCACTGCACAGAAAAGGAGTGCAGCTAGCTTGTGTGTTGTTTTTATGATTCATCTGCTCTGATCTGCTTTTGATTAYTTTTTTCCTCATGTGAGGCCAGTACTGTAAATCAAAGATTTGAGAAACAACCCTGTGTTTGAAGTGACCCGAATTAAAGCCAATTGCCACCTTTCTTCTTTTACTAGGCATTCGTGCACTTCTGTGGAGGAACAGACATGCGTTAAAGGCTGTCAATACTGCTGCAGAAACAAACCAGTGAGCTCATGGACTGCCTCTGCCAATGGTTAAGGTCAGCTACTGGAAAAAGTTACAAAACAGCTATTACAGCCAGGTATGATCCTGCAGAAGAGCCCTCATTGAGAACTGGTATACTTTGCTCATTTTTATGCAGTTCAGTGAGACTCTGCCCTGGAAAACAGTTTCTGATTCTCAAAGCAAGGACAGCAAGATGTGTACAGGTTGGTTAGGGGGTTGGGATTTATTTTCTTGGTCATTCWAGTTTTTCTGTCATAAAATTCCTTTTATGTTGGCAAATGGGGATCACTCCAGAAAATGGTCAGGACAGCTTGTCTRTGTGGTAGATTTTTTTCTCCTCCTTCCCTACACTTAAAGCATTACAGGGGCTTGAGCAACACTCTTCTGGGCTGACGTGAAGATCAGACACACCAGACTGGCAGGGAGGATGCAGTGCCACCATTCCAACYCATGGAATTCCCAACCCTTAATTAAACATGGGGACTCTCTGGCACCTCAGCTCTGGTCAGCAGCCTTCCCTGTAGGACACAAACTGGGATCTAGTCGCAATTTTAATAAGAAGAGCTCAAAAGAGTTATTAGTGACTGTAGGAGAAAAGCAAGTGAGGAAACCATAAATCAGGCCATTGCATGAATTTAGAAYGCACTAATAAAATCAGAGCTTCCAATAAATTTCATTTCAGGCAGAGTAGAAACAGTTTCTCAGTTGAGAGTTCAGGACAGATTATAATTTCAGATGTGTCTCAGCCCAATGCAATGTGCCTACAAAAATGTTTTTAACCAGGCAGCAGTGACTGGACCAGAGTCAGGCCCTCACACCAGTTGAACTTCAATAGGGTTGAATAAAAAGGGTCTCTACTTCTCTGAGCAAAGTTGAATCTAATTAAATATTTAATGTAGGTTTTTTCCCTCCCAAATCCTTTGGTTTCTTGCTCTTTCATAGTGTGATATGATGACATTTGAACAACAAATGCAGTCTTGGTACGTTGGTCTCCTGGTACTGCTTTTTATATGAAAAAACTTGCACATMCCAGCTGAAGTCCAGATGCTGCATTTATGAGGTATTTTGTCATGATCAATTTTTTAAAAATATTTTTCCATGCCATGAAATTAATGGGCACCTGGGGAAATACCAACAACCTCCTCCCTACTCCTGCAAATACTAACCTTTCCCAGATGGAAAGGTATTTCTCTTTCCCTTTATTTACCTGCAAGATGTCCTTGCTAGTGCTCAGAATCACAGAGAGAGAGGAAGCATTAAGAAGAARATGCTACAGACTAACTGCATTAAACCCACTACATTCTGAGGAGTCATTTACTGCATAAATCCTGCATAATCTTTCCAGGGTCACAGAGTGAGTCATTAGCAAGACAGCACTAAGACAGAGGCATCCTGATTTTTCTAACTACTCTGATTACTTTAAGACCCCAATTTAAGAGGCCATAGGTTTGTGCTGGCAGTGCAGTCGTGGAGATAACTACTCACGGCTTTACAAATTGGTTTCCTTGCAATCATCTCACTAGCACGGGCCTGCAGCCCTTCGGTGTTTCATCTGCATTCTATTCCAAACTATTTTTTTCCACAAAACCCAGAGCAAGCCAGAGCTGAGCAGGAGCTTCTCCTCTGCCCTCCTGTGCCCACAGCTGCCCTGCCCCACATCCCACAGTGCTGGGACCTCCCCTGCCTGCATCAAGCGCCCTTCGTGTGCTCTTTTAGCAGATGTGGCTTAGGATTGCTCTTCAAAAGAGACCTTAGGATGCTGAAARTCAGGATGATTGACCCAGGAAAGCACTGGAGGAAAAAAACTGTGTAAATTAGTTTTCTTGCAACCTTCTCYCTATTGCTTCAGTTCCCTTCCAGAACTGGGCTTCTGTAAGTGGCTGCTTTGGCATCATCATTGGAAACAAGTCCTTTCTGTTAGTAAAAAAGGAGAGTTTTGTTGTACTTATTTTTTTTAACAAATGGCTAATATTTCTTTTCATGTGCTTCTGTGGTGTTTGCACACACCATATAGCCTGGCAGAGCATGTTGGGAGAGATGATGGTCTGGCTACACCCATCCAGCCACCAAGTCACTCTGGTAAAGGGAAGGCTGGTTCAATACAGACCAAACCATGTAACTCTGCAAAATGGTCACTTGACACATTTTAGATAAAATACAGATATTTTCTGAACAAAAAACATTGCAGGATTGGTGCTGCAWTGCACATTTATACATCACTAAAATAGCTATTTGTAATATTCTCATGATGACCACTAATGCCTGGCCAAAGATGACTCATGTAGGTACAGCCCCTCCACAGAGAGAAGGCCTTCAGCCACACTCGCTGACACTTTGGTGTCAAAGGCATAGTTAAACTGGAAAAACAGCACATTATGAGAGCTGTAAGTTTGATACTTCATTTAATGTATAAAGACATAAAAAAAACCCCATACCAATAGAAAATAAAAATTTTCTTTGGCACTAGAAAAATATATATTGTGCCATTATAGGTTTGGGACTTCTTTTTTAACCACTGTATTTCTTTTTCCTTTAGAATTTTTTTTGTGAGATACAACTAGGTGCCATTGTAGTGTTATAACATGCACAGTAAWTTCAAATGATTAATACCTTGACAGCATTATCTTGTAAAGAATCATTTTTATCCAGTATCTAAAATCAGCTTTTAATTAAAAGAATATATTAGTTTTCTGATACTAAATTACTTTATTTTAAATTGTGTGGGATGTTGGCACATACTAAATATACAGCATGTATTTTTCCATTGGGCTTTAGTTGTCTGCCTGACATGTGAGTTTCAATTATTAGGCATTAATAAGTATTTAGGAATGTCCTGCTATGTGAGTCTGCAATTAATTTTACCACAAATTAGGTCTATCTTTTGTAATCCACATTATAGAAGGAACACACTACCTCCTTTCAAAACTGTACTGTATTTGCACAAAATTGGTATTTGTTAACATGAATAAGAAAGGTTTGCAGGAAGCAGAAGCCAGCTGAAAGCTGGATGGAGTTCAGGGGATCAAACTCAGCGCATGTTGGTGGTGKTGTAGGGGCTCTGTACCGAGCCCTGCCGCTCCTCGCTGGTCACTCTGCTGTTTGTRTTTACTCCAGCAGGCACAAAGTCACCGACAGACCCTGACTCTTCCTGAGAACACCCAGGTCAGCGTGGCTGAGCAGGAAACAGGACCCCGGTGTGTGTCACCCCCTTCCCACCCCCATCTCCTCAAGGCCAGGGGGCGGCTGAYGGCTCCGGGCCCTCCTCACAGAGCTGCTGAAGGCAAGCTGAGATTTTCCCCTACTGTAATCCCTCAACACTGCTGCACTAATAATGAAATTACACACTTGGTACATGGGAATATTTTATTTTGACTTTACATGCGGTGTTAAAAACCCAAAGAACGTATTATTTACACATCCACAATACAAGTTTACAAGATCTCTATACATGTTAAAGTACTCTATAGTAATAGAGCAGCTTCATTTAAGGGTTACTTTTTTATGCCGTACCATTAAAAAAGATACAATCTGCGTTTACCTTTGCACAAATGGATAAAGCATCTTTTATTATTAAATTAACAGAATAAGGACTAGGTTGAATGTTAGAAATTTTCAACATAAATACTCAGAGAACTCACATTACCATCTACAAGGCAGCACAATGTTACAGGAGGTTATCGGGGTTCACATACATTTATCTTCCGGGTCACACAAGTCTGTATTAATATTTGTGAAGTGAATTCGGATCAGTTTGTGTCTTTTGACAACTGAGTACATTTTAATAGTTATTAATCTGTAGTGTTTTAGTTGCAAGACAGAAGTGTTTAGGAAGAAAGATCATTGATTTTTGGATCTAGAGGTCTCAGGAAATAAATGTCCCTTACAGCCTTACAAGAAAAAAATGACTACTTCTATCCTTTATTCTTTGTTCTGTAACAGAGATCCAGTTTTTAGTGACTAACCTCTTCTCCCCTTTGAACATGTAACATAAATCTCCACCGTCTCTGAAACCCATTGCAGTTATTTGTCCCACTAATTCATGAATATTCCTCTGCCATGGTTATTTCTATAGTTATGCTCAATAAACAATGTGGTAGTGTGTAGTTTGCAAGCTAAAATAGCCATCTGTGTTGAACATCAGCTGCAAGTGGATACTGTAAACCCTACTAAATAGCTTACACAACTTTAGCAGGTGCTCCATTACCCTGGAAACCTCATTTGATTTCACATTATAACTGTTTGATCCTTCAGAGAGCTGGAGTGGAATGTTTATCATGGTAAGGTGATTTAATGCTGCTGTCTTCTTGGATTGTAGGCTGCCTTTAGTTACCATTAATTATTCTTGCATTTTATCTTTTTTTTTTTTTTTTGGGTGCTGTTGAGAGGTTTTACAACTGGCACTCAGGAGATATGTGCTATAGTGAGAACACTTGACAGATTTTTTTTTTTTTTTTTAGTACTTTTATCATTTGCATGAATAAGGCACAAAATGCACAGATTCAGGTAAACTCACACATAATATTTACAGAATATTGTCATTACCTGCATGACTTTGGAAAAAAACAAACCTTACTTTACACAACAAAAACAAATTGATTGCACTACTGTAGAGTTTTCACAGACTGCTTCTGCCAGGCCAATTAATGTTCCTCCTTTTTTATTGACAAGAGTCTATCAGTGTGTAGGGCGTTATTAAATGCAACAAAAACGTGACCTCCTCCAGTTACACAGGCGTTTGCCAAGTGAACTGACTATTAGCTGCCCTCAATGAGAAGTACAGGGGCTCAGGTTCACAGTGGCCAGGTATTGGATGGAGGCACTGTGGAAACACAGTAAAACTACCCCATTCCAGCCCGAAACATGAGATTTGAAATGCACAGCTCTGATTCAATAGCAGCATAACAGAGTTATGAAGAATTAAACATATCTGCACTCTGTGACTGGGTGACTGTTTGATCCAGGCGCTCCCCTCAGAAAGCTGTCAGAGATGCGCAGTTCATCCTTAGCTGGCTCCAAGCTGAACCCAGCGGGCTGCAGAAGGCAGAGTCATCTGTTTGTTCAGTCATGCTCAATGTAAACAATTCCATAGCATAAAAGATGCAATGGGAATCTAAGTACATCCTAGTGTGTACAGTACACACACACTCACATCCACACACACGCACAGCTTTATCTGTGGCAAAAACAAAATGCCACACACATGGAGAGAAAAAAATAATAATGCTACAGTTGGGCCAGAGACTTAATTCCAGCAAATTGATTATTAACCCAGCTATTTGTTGAGATATTACCATTTTCTGACATTTGTGCAAGAGGCAAGGTGAATGCATACATAGTAAAACGTTCACATTTAATGGGAATGACCACACTTAATGGCAGTCTAAAATGGAACCCATTTTTCAAGTATTTGCTTACCGATTTTTTCCCAACAACTGTTTTTTAGCTATTTAGAACAGTAAAACAGTAATGTAGCCCCCACCCCATTGTGCTACATGTCTCCTTAGCTCCAAACAAAAGAAATGTAATGACCAGCACTTTCCTTTGTTTTTTTTTTGTGTTTGCTCGTAGCAAGTACACRAACTCTTGCTACAGCTACGTGGCAAGACACAGATGTTGCTCAAGTAAAGACAGTTTCTTTGGCCACTTTGTTCTCCTTAACAAGCAAGTCTCTGCCTTATGTGTCTACCACATCATCATCTCACAACCTGTACAGGTCAGTGCCACACTCATCTTAGCACAAACATGTCCTAGTAGCTGTATTTGTTCAGTGGTCTGACTGATGTCGTCTGAGGGACGAATGAGGGTTTTGGTGGCACGTCGGGTTTTAGGGAGGGTGTCCTCTTTATTCCAGTACGAGGCAGGGTGCCGTTGCTTGTGTAGCTGCTTTGCCTGGACAAGGAAGGCTGGAGGTGAACGCTGACAGGCGTCCCTTGCATATAGTCCATCTTTGTGCCGGCCGTGGGAGCCATGTACCCCCCACGATTAATACTTGGCTGTCTGGATAACAAAACACCATTTGGTGAGTTTAAGTTTTTAGGAAGGGCAGATATTGAGTGCCTCTGTGAAGAATTTTTGTGATAACCCCTCTGCCTTTCCAAAGAGGTCATTGGTACTCCAGGAGTGGTGGGAACGTCCACTCGTTTTGTGGGACTGTTTCTCGGAAGAGTCGATGGAGGAGAGTATAAAGACGCCTCCCTGTTGGGAACCTTAGGTGGGATCTCAGACATATTGCCCATTGGATCCAGCATTAAAGTCTGGTGGGCCACTTGAATATCTCCCATAATTGCTTTGGGATTATTGGTAGTTTCATTTAAGTGTTTCAGGAAATCATTCAGGGTGTTCCTGGAATCAACAGATCTCCTGTGGTCTCTTTTGCTGGATGATTTTGTAAGTGGATGATCAATATGTTGCATCTTCTTGTCTGCCTTGTGCGCATTAGAATTTGAGAAAGATGTGTTGTAATCATGGGTAGCATTGGGAAGAACAATAGCACTAGGAATATGTCCATGACTTAGAGGAGAGTGGGGCGGAGGACTAGAAGGAAAAAAYTGAGGGCTTTTTAGTGGGGTTTCCTTTCGTGAAGCATTGAGGTTACCGTGCGCTTTGTCTGACTGACTTTTCATAGCCTGCAGAGTCTTTTGYTGAAGAACTGGTGTAGACTCAGGAGTTGGAAGTGCAGCTAATTCTGGAGGCTGTCCCCTGTGGTCCATCATCATGGACTTGGTATCTCCATTTGGAGGCAATTCCTTTCTGCTGGTCAGCAGGTTTGTGTACAGTTTGGGTGAATCAATGTTCTGCTGATATTCCTTGACAGGACTGTCAAACAGCCCGTTCAGTTTGGCAAAGCTCCCGCTGGAGTCAGTGCAAGACTGAGCTGATTCTGCATCTTTGTGTATTTTCCTGGATTTCCGTACAAATATATCCCGGTAACAGTAAACGGCCACTCCCGCAATAAAGGCTCCCAGGACAAAAGCGGCAAAGACACAAGTGATTAGGACATTCATATGTACCATTTGGTTGGATTCTCCTGATTGTACTTCCCACCTCACACCTGCAAAAGACAGGCAGGATATCATAAATCGACAGGAATTTCATACTGATACATTTCAGAAGGCAGCTTTCCTCAAGGAAGTGTCTACTGAGTGTTTGTAAGTGCTCTGGCTGTGGTGTTGGTAGGATCCTGCAATCCATACCACTGGTGAATGCAAGTAATTTTATAAAATTTCATTATAAAATGACTGAGTGTGCACTGACAAGGCTAAATGAAGACTGCCCATTTTCTTTGATAATGAGAAACGCTTGTCAAAGCTTCTCTCCTTATGTTTTCTTTAGCCTGTCCCCAAATTTCCTTTAAGGCTCACAAACAGGGGCCTTATGTTATTAACATTAATGATTTCTGCTGGAAAATTGAGGTTAGAAGGTCCTACTGGGCCAGACAGCAATTAATAACTCATGGATGGATTTCTCTCTCACTTTCTTGCCCAACTCATAAATCAGTATCAAAGGGGAGACAGGATTATGCAAATGTTGTATAAAAATGTATAACAAATATACTGCATTGTTATAGCAATGCTAATGTAATATGGTAGAAAACTTGWAAACTATTCCACTCCCAGGCTCCAAGCCCTGGAGTGGCACACCTGCAYTTATTATACATGTACAAGTTTGAAGACAATATGATTCTCTTAAAGCACTGATTTTTATTTTATTTTTACCAATAATGAACATAAATACTTGCATAACATTACAAAACCCACTTAGGTTAAGTTATTAGAGAATGTTAAAATTWAGAAACTCGTAGCTTAGACCAAGAAGTTGAATATTTGATTAATTTTTTATTTGGGTATTAGCAAGCTCCCTTTCGTTTTTTTAAGATTTTTTTAAAGCAACCACAGACATCTTGCAGCTAAAACAATGTTAGTTTTTAATGAAAGTAATTCTGTTGCTATCCCAACAGATGTTAAAATGAAAGAGCAAGAGGGAAGGAACAGAGCCACTTTTTGTTAGAGGCAAGGCCTTTGAATATYGTTAATGTTCAGGGTTACAGGTTTTAATGGCACTGTGCAGAAGCAGAAGGAAAAGATGAGTAAAGTTCACTAATAGCTATGACACAGAATGTGATTCAGAACCAAGAGCAAATGATCATAAAAACTTAAAACAGAAAATAACTGCAACAAATTAAAATGACAAATGCACGGCCATAATGGCTGATAGGAAACCTGATATGTTTTGGTGAATGGTAATAAAACACAAATGGTTTTCRGTGGTGAGATTTTTCAGTAAATACAGAATTGTGCAAACATGTCTGTCACCTTGCTGTGCTATGCACTGATGGAGACTTGTGTTAAGTTTTGGTTATGGSATTGGAAGCTTCTCGATTCTGTGGTTGACTGTAACAGTTCTACTGAATTACAGTCTCAGTTGTCGCAAGAGCCTAATCAAAAGTCCACTTAGCTGAAAGAATGGCTACAGAAAGATGAACTACAGGCAGAATAGTTTCTTGTGTTCAGTTTAAAATCTTGGTGTCTCTCAGTATGTACTGAGAGCCTCTCGAAACTGATGCTTATATCCAGAGGATAAMAATTCAGCACATTCTTACTCAGACCCTTGTTCTTCAAAAACATGTTTGAGGTAAGTAGAGTTTGGGATATGGCCTGTTAAACACATGGATCTGCCATGGTGCTTTGCTTTGCGCTCTGTTTTGCTACCACCCCCAACCTAAATGAAAAAAACCCCAAAATATAAGCAACCATTCATGAGGACTAATAGTCAAAGCCAAACTAGACTGGATTGAAAAACAATGAACCTAGGTGCAGAGAGGTTGTGAAGGTAATTTTTTTAATGTATCCAGAATTGCCATCAATTTCAATGGGAGATTTGGAACACTTCAGGATTAAAAGGCTGAGGTTATTATCTGTGTTTCCCATTATAAGCCCTAAGCAGCACTTTGTCCATGGGRTAAGTAGGTATGAAAAACATGATTGCACTGTCTGCATATTCACAGGAAATGGGTGTAAAATAGAGCCCAACAATCATGGCTTTTACATTTAAGCCTTAGACAATGCTGAGACTATCAGGTTTCCATTCAGCTGCAATGTATTCCCTGGTAAGGCCTTACCCTTTGGGACACCTGATAATGGATCAGAATAATCAGAAGTGTTTGGGTCATCTTGAACTACAAATTTCCGAGAGCCAGTCACTTTAGGTTTCCAGGAACCAATCACTTTAGGTGATATAACTGGGATACTTGCCATTGTGGTAATGGAAGCTGAGGAGAACTCCATGTCTGTGGTGGCAAACAGATTTTTATTAATGTGTTTCATGGCACATCTAAGCTATAGCTGGACATAGTATATTTTATGGGAGTTACATGTCAGAGCAAAATGTGACCCACCCCTAACTCCGCAGAGGTACAGTTGACTGATTAAAATCAATTACCTCAAAACTGTAAGTATGAAAAAAGTACATTTACACATCAACAGCTGCTAGCCAAATAGCCAGGGAAGTCAAACAAGAAAGCAGTGAAAAAGTTAAAGTAAGCAACTGTGGGGGTAAAAAGCACAACTTAGTCTACTTAATTGCTATATTCTTCATGGAGACAACATAATTGGCTGCATTTTAAACATCTTAAAAAAAAAAATAAAAAGGAGTTACTTGGAACCATACACACTCATGACAGGTTACGCCTGAGAAACCAGATCAGCTCCATTAGCGCTATTATGGTAAACCAGGAACTGCTGAATGAGCCATTTCTGCAGGTGGGGATAAAAGGAATGTTTTTAACCCCTAATTTGTAGTGGTTCCTAAGGAACAATCCTGCAGTGATTCTGGCTCCTCTGTAGTATGTTTGCTGAACAGACCYACCACAGCCTACGTGAAAGTGCACAGAGAGCAAACTCATCAAACTGGGTTTACAATTCACAGTCTTGTTTGCACCTTTGACTATTCTGTGTTCCTGTACCAGTAAGTTTAAGCATGAAGGTCTCTATGGCTCGAGATCAGACTTGAAAAATTTACTTCAAAACMACATGCATTCAAAACTTGAAAATAAGGTTCAATTGTAGCTGTGTCATAAAATATCACTTTGAAAATTCAGTTCATAAACAATTGTGAAGCCAGGCAGTATTTCTTTTGTRACACAGTTTTGTTTCCCTGAGTCTCTAACTTGCATTATGGGTAAATAGATGTGGAAAATATTTGTCTCAAACATTACTTCTTGTCAAKTTACAGAAGTGAAAATGTCAGAAACCAAACCACAAAATAATATYGTTGTTGCACTCTTTACAGATTTAACATACAAATAGATTATTTTCCTATTTGTCAGTCAGAAATGTGCCCTTGGTTTAAAAGGAAAGACCCAAGTTCCAAAAGTAATGACTGGAAAATAAGGGCTTAGTCTTGCTCCTGTTGAAGTCAACACAGGTTCTGCTCTTGAGTTCAACAGAGGAGCACTGGGTGTCCCTGAACACCAGGGGCTGATGGTGAACAGATTACTAGAAAAAACACTGGAGGAGAAAAGGATGCAAAAGTTCATGTGACAACAATGCACGACATTTTTTCTAAGCCACTTTTGTCTACACAATTTCTCATTCAGCTACACAGTTTGTGATGTTAAATTTTTTTCATTAGCATAAACTACTTAAAGCATTTCAAAAATAAATAAATACACATTTTAGAAAATGTGTATTTGYGCAAAAAGCTTGCTGGGAAAGAAGGAAAAGAGAAAAGGAGAGGTAAGGAGGAACATGATGAAGTTCTGCCATTCATCTACTAGAGATGACCAAGAGGGGCATTCACAAACGCATGGCTGGGGATCAAGAGTAAAGCTTAGTGGACTTCGTGCAGTGGAGATGTCATCTATGTTAATCAGGCTCTTTAATAAAAGATGTCTCAATAAATAATGAGCTGTTAACATGCGGCTACACAGGGTGAAGTGCTGAGTGAGAAGAGTCTGACTATCTTTACCATCAGAGGGAACATGAGTAAAAGCACAAAAATGGAGGATTGCCAACTGTGCAAAAGGAAGGAAAAAAGGGCTGAAAATGCTGAACTGAAGGAAAGTAAAGGTCATTAATTCAAAAAAATTAAAAAAAACTAACCAGATGTTGGGTCGCCAAATATTTTGTAATCTGGTGTAGCTGTAGTAGGCAAAATTTCTAAAAGAATTAAAGGAACAAGTAATCAGTAAAAAGTAACAAAAAGAAAGCAAAAGATCTCAAACCTGAGTAATGAAAAATAAAAACTAAAGTATCACTGGTTACAAAAAATAAATTCTTCAATACTTTGCTGTAGACCCCAAATAGCTGTAAAYTGGTGAAGGAAAGACAAAAACTCTGCCACCCAGGACTAAAAAGCTCAGCTTTGTGAACATTCACAGTAACACCAGGTGATGTGTTCATCATGTTACTGAAAAGCTCATCAGAAATTTAACATCCACAGTGAGGTGTGGCCACACACTATGTGAGACATTACAAAGGAGCAGCAGTGACTGTGCCTTACCATGGCAGTCCCCGAGATGYGCCGTGTTGCCATACTCGACATCTTGTACGTATCCTCCAGTGCTGTGGTTGTATGAAACAAACAAAGAGAACCTGCAATTAACAGTATTAGTAAGGATACAAATGGAGATTTTATTTTTTTCTGGAAGCAGCAAATGGSAACATATACAACAGGCAGTGTATGGCCCAAAAGATTGTACAAAACATACAGGATAGTCAGGCTTTAAAACTCTGTGTGTGTGCTTATGCCAAGAATTAAAAAAAAAATCCCTTTCTTTTTAGCAACTACATCATATCTTCTCCACTGGGCATGCTCTTGGGTTTAGATACAACCATCCAATTATACTAGTTAAAGTTTGCACTGGCCTGTTACAAAGGCCTCTTTTTAAGATACAGCTGCTAGTGCACTATATATTACAGACTTGATTTGTGCAAAATGCCTTTGGTATGCATATATAGCACCCCAGCTCCAGTGCAGAGGCACTATCTTGCTCTTCCCACTGTGAATCCTGTGCTTTCATATTTGCAATTGCCTGTGCCCTGCCCACGAGCATGCCTGGGAGGGGACACAGTGTACTGTCCTCTCRGAGCTGCTCAGGTTTGCATGCTGCCATTGCTCCCTTCCTGCTTCTAAAATGCTCTCGCTACAGGTCTGCCTGTCCTCCCACCCATGTAAAACTCTCACTGAAAGCAACTCTTCACCCAGAGGTTGCAGAATAAGCCAGACTTTAGCATTCTTTTCTCTCTTACATATACAGTGCAGTGAAAACAAATATTTTAGAAAACAGAAATTTATGAACTGTGTGCAAGGGAAGAGGTACAAGCCATGAGCTCGTGGGGTCTGTAAAGCACATTTAGATGCTGGTGTAATTTGAAAAGGAGTACTTACAGCATTCCTGGTGTCACTCTTCCACATGCCTCATGGTCYAACCAGCCACAGTATGGGTCCCGTGAAGCAATACACGCCCTTGCAAGAGAAAAAMCCCAAAAATCATGCATTTTTTACTTCCTTCCATGAGATGCAAGGTGCCCTTGCTTTAAGGGAGAGTTCAGGAAGGGAGGCCGTACTTTTTACATGACCCATGACGCTCACACCGACTCAGGGGAATTCTAACGACGCAGCTGGAGAACGCCACAAACAGAGCATGGTGGTCTCTGTCCAGCTGCAGGGAAATGACTCTTCTGTCCTCCTCGCTCTCTGCATTACACCTGGTCAGCAAAAACAAGGGCAGGCCACCTATTTAATGACTGTAGTACTTCGTGCAGTAAACTATTTATTGTCTGTGTAGCTACTCAACTCACATTTGTAAATGTAACCTACTACTTTTTGCTGAGAGATTGCTAAACCTCTGGGTTATCAAATGCCAGCTTCCGGCTCCTGTTAACAGCTAGGTGACAAGTTCACTGAACTATGTAGAGAAAAAAAGTCCAAATCCATTTKCTTTGTTCTCTCAGTCAGCATAAATATCGTGCAGAGCAGAAGAGGAGTCCTGTATTGTATGCCTGTAGAGTCTAATTGGAATGCTTCCACTCCCAMATTCTTTGTGCCAAAAAATAAACAAGTTTAAAATGATCAGATATAGGTTATACACTATTGGTTGCTCTTGAGCAACCCTCAAGATAAGCACAGATCATTTCTTTTTCACATCAGCAAATACTTCTGACGTTTCAAAAGTATTTGCAGGAGAATTAGACTGTGTCCCTGACGTCACTGGAGTGGAATTAGTTTGTTCATTCAACCCATACAAAATGGCAAGTGACCAAATATTTTTGGATTATTCAACATGAGGAACAAGATGAAAAGATGAACAACGATGATGTTGGTGATAATGAGCTGGTTTACCATAATCTTTTTTAGCTAGGTACCAAGGACTAGATGAAGAGCTTAGATGTTCTGGTAATACTTACTTTGCATGATTATATGCTTCAATCTCTTCCAGCAATATGCTGTCATTCAAAGAAAAAGGCCTGGTCTTTGCCAAGATTTTAAGTACTACTCCTGCTTCGGAGCCAACAAATATGACTGTATAGTTCTGGTAGGGTCCAGCAGCGTGGTCTACAGCTATTGCTGTTAATCTGTATCTAGCAAGACCAAAGGGTACATCATTAGCAGCAAGTCKTCTTGTTTTCCTTTTCACAGGTGTTACTTTTGAAGTGTCGTACCTGACACGTGTTTTGGTAAACCAGGGCTCCTCAGTGACTGAGGGAACAGCTGAGTCCATCAAAGGGTGAGATTTGATGAAGGAGAGTGTTTCGTCTGGGAAATCAATGGAGGTTTTGTAAGCCTCTGCTAGGCCGTGTTTTGCACAGCAGCCAGGTCTGAAATGAGAACAACATTGTTTCCCTCTTGATATTTTAGTTAATGAGAGAAGGCAGCCGGTTAATGAGCATCCTTATGGCTAAAGCGTCAAGCTCTGCTTTGGGTTTTACCCAACTAGGCACTCAAAAGTGCAGCTGATTTAAGGTAGCTCGTTATAAGGATGAATTTATGACACCATGAGTAAGAACCTTTTACCTTGGCTTTGGTACTTTGTCTTCAGGTACAGCTGTCCAAACAGAGTCAGGAGTCTTTTGTTCTTTAAACCTCCCTTTGAAGACTTTCTCAATGTCATCCATGCTGAAAGCACACACTGCTGAACCAGGGATGCTGTAAAATTAGAAAAATAGTTGCAAGAGCTCAAGATTACAATGGCACCAATTTCAGTGTAAGAGTGAACCAGAGAACTACCTCTGATGAAAGGCTGCTCACCTGTTGAGCTGTGTGGTGAATACACCAACAACAGTAGGCACTCCGTTGATTTGTATGATGTCTGTGATAGACTGCAGGACATCAAAGTAGAAAAATGAATCCCCAGGAACTGAGCAGTTGAGCCGAGCTTTCAGAAAGGATGTCCAGTGTTTCTCCAGGACTCTTTGGGAGCCCCCCATGTCATTTTTGCATATGCGTGCCACACGAGAATACACAGCCTATGAAGGGCAATAAAGAAAGAAAAAGGTMGAGAGGCTTGAGAGATGCAAGGGAAACAGTGCTCGTTTCTGAGCTCTTTGTAAAACTCTAAATATAATATTGTTAAAAGGAAGCTGCCATTTATCTGCACAGAGAAGATGAAAGCAAATGGTGTTCAGCTCATAGTGCACATGCATCTTAATGTATCACCAAGCAAATGCATCTCCACAGTTTGCCCCCACCCTTTTCGCCTTCTAAATCATATTGTTAGTGAGATTTAAAGACTTTAATTAACCATGTGTAAGGGATTTAATAATTTATTGTAGAATATCCTTCCATAGTCAGGCATGAGTACTATACTCTGTATTGACATGACTGAATTATTCAATATCCAGGGACGTTAGAGAAACTTCTTTCAAACTCTCCTTTTGTKTTGTTTTGTTTTGTTTGTTTAATAAGCGTGAAAACACCCTCAGCTTTTCCATTACTTGCCACAAGAGTTAAGGCAACATCAGCACTAAGRCAACAGCACATTGAAAGGCACCTGTAGTGAGCCTACAAACARTGAGGCCTGGAGAACACAAACAGCTTTTTGGTTGAAGAATGCACTGCTCTAGTCCTCCTTTTTTCCCTTTCCTGTAAATTATAATGATGGGAAAACTGTGCRAGCTTTGTCCTAGTTCCTCCTCCATACTACAAACTGTACTTGTTCCTGTGCTGTTTTAGGATAAGCACGTTCTGCTATGACTCAACAGCTCATGGTGATAATACTGACCTTGCCTAAGGTGTTGTGCTCTACAGCAATTTCTCGGAAGAARAAATAAACGTAGTTCCCATATTCTATGGCATGGAGGAAGTGTGGTTCTGTAAGAAAGAGCAAGTAGAAGTTACTTCAAAGAACTGCTCRATGGGCACATGACAGTGAGAACTCAGTGAGACTTGGTGGCTCCTCCCCAGGGCCACACCAGCCAATGKGAGCTCCAGTCTTCCAGACACTTTAGGATGTCCCAATAGAAGTGCACTGGAGTTTAAATCAACTTGAAGTCTTTAGCRTTGGCAAATGGACTGTAAAAAGGCCTCACAGAAACTGTATTTCAGCTAAGGTATTTTGTTATTGCAAATTCAGTTACTGAATCATTTAACAAAAACGTTGCCTTTTTTTTTTGCATTAAGCAGCTTTTTGATCATAATTAYACTATTCTGAAAGCCTCATACATGCTGACATTGTAGCATATGTGTAAACCATGCTGGCTGTGAATTACCTGACCTTCTGTGCCATTGAGATTACATTTGCCATGTGTATAGGAAAATACTCCCCAAATTACCTTTTATCCATTTGGAATCATACTTTATTGTTCTTAAGGCAGATCCATCCCCCATGCTGCGATAAATAACAGCATCACTTGCCAGGAAATCTGCTACTGTTGCCGAATACAATTTTCCATCTAAAACGGAAGTTGAAAACATGGTTATTAAGAGGCCTTTAATAATCTAGAGAATTCTGACTAGATTTCTCTGTATTTTTCCCCATTTCTTTACTGCCACACTTCCCCAGATTGGTGTAACCTATTTATTAACAGGTCAACTTCTAATCCTTTGGAGGTCCTTTAAAAAATTTAAGAGCAGGGGCATCATGACACCTTTAGCTTTTCCTGTGCTYGCTTTAAAAGCTCTGTCTCCTTTGGTGTCATTAATCATTTAGACTCATTACAAGTAAAAGTTCTTACCAGCAAAGAGGGCGACATTGGTTTGTCTGGCATCAAATGGGCATCTTGCCAAACCACTAATTTCCTCCCCATCATACTCTAATGTATTCAACTAGAGAAGAAAAATAAATGGGTGACAGTGTCATTTCTATTTTGTGCACTGGCACAAAAGCATAACATTGTCTTTCCACAAAACTTAATTCAGCATGCTGGCTTCTGTCTGTTTTTATTTCACCTTGAAGCACTCTCCAGTCACACTGGATGTGATTGYTATGGCAGAACCAGTGCAAGCAAAACCAGAACAGATTAATGGCAYCTTCAATACCCTTACCTGATAGTATCTGCACATAGGGTTAAATGCATTTGTTCCACAGACAAACACCATCTCATCATTTCTTGGAACAAAGACTTTAATGAAGTTATGGCATTCATCCTGCAAAGAGAGTAAGATGTATTAATCACGAACTCCATGTATATAATAAATACTAGTGCTGTTTTTCTATAATGTGCTAAACTTACTTTATGTTTGCCTTTCATAGCACAGTTCTCTCTGTCCTGCTGCTTTGATCTCCATGTTAATTTCTGTTAAAGCAGACCAGAAAGGAACATTTGAATTCCTTGCCACATGAATGCTTAAAAAACCCATCAAAACCAAAGAAAATACCTCTCCCTTTCCAGCATGCATCTACTCACCTTGCTTGGGATAACTTCTGATTTTGGAACTTCATTTAAGTTTACAGTGTAAACCTGGTCCCTGTTTGTAGAGCAAAAAGATAGCAGTAAATTCATTAATTCTGTTGTCTCTTTATTTGATAAGCTAATTCTGCTTTCAGAATGCTGTGTTGGACCAATGCTTATGGATTTTCTGTGTTTAATGCAGATGGGAGAAGGTTGTTCATGGGCAACATAGGGTGGTTTGGATTTTTATTGTTGTGGTCCTGAGACAGCATCTGCAGCGTCCAGCTGTCCATCCCTGTCTGCCCATTCTGCTGAGGASTAACCTGGGCTGTAAATATGCAAGTGTGTTATYCTCAGTTCCTAYAACCCTGATGTGTCAGTCCAAGTTTAAATGATCAGGAGAGGTTTTTATTAGGTAGAGCAGTCATATAAAAGAGGGAAAAGAGCATTTGATCATTGGTTTTAGCTTAACTACAGTAACTGCAGCCTTCAAATCCAATTTTCATGCACTAGCCATAGATATGGTATATTTCTCTGGGAACTCCTGCCCCAATTYTAATTTTTATCATATTCTGCACATTTTTCTAAATGAATTTTACACATAAATCCAAAACCAGAAGAGAAAAGAATTTTAATCTAATGAACTGAGTGAAGGAAAATTACCTGCCAGTGATATAAAGTGTGTCTCGAATTTTCAGCATTAGTTGGAAGTCCAGTCTGTGCTGAGATTCATTGCCTGAAGGGCGTCCTCTAAATACTGGATATTGCCTTGAATCTGCAAGTAAAAATGGGCTACACCATCACTCAGGATTATAGAGCTAAAGAATCAATATATGGCATTGATTAGCTGTATATACTAGGTGTAGAAGGGTTTAAACTAAATTCCTTGAGTAATGTGTTGAATATAAATGAGGAAAAGATGGCTAATGTCAGCAAATGTTCTTTTTCCTGAAGTTATTGCTGTATTTCTGATTGCTTTTTTAAGAAAATGATTAAGTGTTCTATTAAAGATACAATGCCAGTAAACACATTTCAATTTGAAAGGAATCAGATTTTTTTTTTTTMWWTYYCMSRGSKSKGGGKGKGSAGGAAGGAAAMCCCCCCCAYRTTAGAACTTTTYCCCTAGTGTTTAGCAGCACTTGCACGGAACTCACAATGGTAATCCACAACGTTRATGGGGTCCTCGTCCTCGGGGAAGCTGACAGCGCGGCAGCGGGACAGGCTCAGCAGTGTCACCAAGGCACAGAGCACGGGAAACCGCATGGCTGGGGACAGCGGAGCGCTGCGGGGGCAGCAACACTGCTCAGCTACCTGCGAATGGACACAACACAGAGATTGCAGCAGCAGGACACACTCAACATGACCTCCTGCTGCAGAAGAAAAGGGGKTTCTTCTTTATTTGAGCATTGGCARCAGTGGACATTGATGAGAAACTGCTGCGTGACACAGCCCTGCTCAAAGCTGCTCTGAAATTACTGATGTTTGCTAATTTTTAGCTGGATTTACGGGCATTTCTGAAGAAGCTGACGACTGTCAGCCCATTTAATTCACAGAATCAGAAACAGAACATGCCAGGCTGTTGACCTGGTAAGAAAAACCTGTCAAACTTGGGATTAGAATTTTAATTAAACTGCAATCTCTTTCCATCCCCTCAATCACTGAATGTCATCCAACACAAACCCTTTTCCCGTAAAGTACCTAAATCTCATCCACAAAACATCAAGACATACACAATGTGTCTGAACATCCATGCTGTGTTTTAATGTCGYTTCTTGTTTCCAGGCTGTGCCATCACAGGGCTAAATCCAACACACCCATAGTCACAGACCTGATGCTTGCTTTGAGCAGTGACTTCCACATGTGCAAAGCAAATGCAGAATGCTGCTCCTGCCGTGTGACAGTGCTGTCACACACTGTGCAAGGCTGGCAAGAGACCCAAACAGGGAGGCAATGTCTAACCTCCTTCCCAAGATGCCACTTTCCCCCTCATTCCATTTGTTACTGTCGGAGGCTTCAGAGGTGTTCACTGGGGTTTTGTGTGTGTGCTCTGCAGATTAGACAGCACTGATCACGACAGCACCACAACATTACACAACAAAGCTTTTAAGAGAGAAAGGGAAACATAACTTCTTCAATTAAACCACAGGGATATTTTAGTGAGAAGAATGTAACTACTCAAGTTGCAATTTGGGTAGGATGCAAGAAAACACATCTCAAAGTGAAATGTGATCCTTAATGACTGCAAGTGGACTGGGCAAGGGTCATATTTCTCATTAGAAACCTGGCAAATGTGGTATTATTCCCTCCTCCAACCTTTTGGAGGCATTCATTCAGCCCTGATTCACAGGTCAGAGCTCTGAGTCATCAGCTCAGTGCCGTGCAGTTGCTGAAATTGGTTATTAAATGCTTTGTCTAAACAGAAAAAAGAGAAACCTTTCCATTTCAACATTTCAAGACTTTCAGTGAGAGGAACATGTTGCCAACACAAAGTGCCAGACCTGATCCAGCAAAGCACAAAAGTATTAATCATTTAATAATTTGAAAAGCAATTAAAAAACCCCTTCATAACAACACTTAACCTTTCAGTAATGCTTATGGGGGACGAAAGTGCTGTATTTGTTAATTGATGCTATGGCTGGCTAGGGGCAGGGCTTCCTCCTTCCAGAGGCTGCTGAGCTGTCACTTCAGGCTGGAGTGTGAGGAGACCAGCTGAAAGGCTGGGAACATTTGGGGATGGGGGCGGGGGTGTTGTCTGGATGCCTRCCCATTACAGACTGACCTGGAAAGAGGCATTTTCCACCGTTAATAATATTTCTGTATCTCAGTCCACCAGTCCAGAACGAATGGGCTGTGCTCTTAGTCAAGATTGATGAGTGCAGTGGTTAATAAACACTAATGATTCCTGGCACTTTCCCTCTGCTCTTCCTTGTCCTGACATGGCCTCTTCAGCTGAAGCATCTTGCGTTAAATTACTAATGAGCAAACTTAAAACAAACTGGAATTAATAAAGTTAGTCAAATTAGTTCTTTCTTGTGAAAGCACCATTAGAGCAAAGTCCTGCAGCACTGTGGCTCCCAGACACAATAACAAATCATTAATGCTTACACAATTTTTTTTTTTTTTTTAGTCTTTTTGTGAGAAAAGCAGGCTTCAAATGTCCAACCTACTCCCTTTCCAGTGACAGAGAAAGGGGAGACACATAAACTGCACGTTGAGTCGGTGCACAGTAACATCTATAAGGTGCTTAGTAAAAGTCCTCCCTGAAGCCTTGTTTTCTTGGAGAACAAATGAATACAAATTGCCAAAGAACAAGAAGCTCTCCCAGACATGAAGGCTGCAGTTAGAATAGAAGATGAGGCTGCTTGTGGCCCACATTATGACTCAAAGAGACCCTGCACACAACTTGCAAACTGTACAAGTTCCACCTGAACAAAGCACAGACATGTAAAAGGAGGTTTCTTTTTCAGAATTCTCTTTCTTTCCAATGTTCATCTGGGAAGAATTGACTGGRGTGACAATCACAAAACTTCTGTGTAACCTGTCTTACACACGCAGATACTGATTTCTGAACTCCAGGAAATGGCTGCAGAAAAAAGGCCAATTTGTTTTTGTTTTCAGGTCACAATTGTCAAAGGGCAATTCATTTTTAGGTCATGATTATCATGGCCAATACACAGCAAACTGTCACGAAAGCTGAAATGTCAGGTAAACAAAGACAGCATCAATTATGTCAAACAGATTCAAATTTCAGGCAGGATATCAAACTCCCTAGAAGAATGTGAAATTTTGTAAATGTAAATCCACAGGATATGCTTCCCTAGAGGCTGCATACAGGGCAGAAACAAACTCACATTCATGTCTTCCCCAGAAAACCCTCAAACATCTGAGGATACTCCAGAGATGAACTCTGGGAACATACAGGGCAGGAATTGTTATGTTCAGCAATCTTTTCAAGCTAAACATCATCTGTCACAAATCTCTATCAAAGAAATAACCCTGCATGAAGCACAGACCTTTGTCACAACAAGACAGAAAAGCACACAGAGAGCTGCACTGGATCAGCAAACCACAGGTAATCACTTCTCAGCAGCCAGGCAAGAAACGCAGATTTCTTTATTATTTGTCTTGTAAAATTATTACAAGAATAGTAACAGTAGCTCTGATTTCCAGCTACATATGAAAAAGAAAATGTACCTGCTTCAAGAGGCTCTAAAATGCAGSTTTTATCTGGTTGGACACAGGCTTGAGATCAGAACCACTGAAGAGAGAATAAACTGGGAAGAACAGCTGTTTCCTGGATAATCAGAAAAATGGGYTCCATCTAGCCCTTGGAGCAGGGGTTTATGACAGCCAGGTGTAGCCTTCTGGTAGACACAGATAGGCTGGTGTGAAAGACGTAATTCCTGCCACATTCAAACCTTTTAGTGGAGGCCACTACTGGGGACTGCAAATAACAATGCTGAAATATCTGTTAGGACTGGAATAGCTGATTACGAAATGCTGGCAGTGTCTACCTTCAAGAAAATGCAGAAAACATTCATACTCTGGGTTTGATTATTTTCTTCCGCCAGGATTCAGCCCAGTCTTTGATTAATTTCTCTTATAAATTGCATTCCTAGCATTTCTGCTAGAAAACAATGCATGGTAAGTGCAATGTTYGGAAATTACCATATTGCTATCCTTCTTTTACAGATAGGGAATTGAGGCACAGATCAAGGCTGAATGTATGACCAAGGCCAAGCACCCAAAARAGCCTTTTCAAAGGCTGTGAGCTGCTTGGGGTCAGATGTGCTCCTTCCTTGCAGCACGGGCACAGACTGGTGTCCCTCAGTGGAAAGCTGAGGATCAGATCAGATCAGAGCTCCTCTGCCACTCGGCCTATGCCATAATGAGTTGTGTCTGCAAGGAGAAAGAGCTAGAGCTGTAAATGTTAACTGGTGGCAAAAATGCACCTTGTTAGGGAGGAGAGTGAGCTGCCTGGAGCAGGCCCCAAGGGAGATGCTGTTGGTCAGATGGGAGGCAGGCAGTTGTCCCAAGTAATAAACTGGCTCTGTGGCTGCCACCTTTCAATCTCAGCTAGAAAWCCCATCCTTCAATTCCTGATTGGGGGAATCCAGAGAAGCAGGATATAATTTCTGTTAAAATATGAGCCTACCTTCAAACAATCACACATGAAGGGGAACAGGCTGGTGTTTCTTGCCCATTAATCTACTCCAGCCTTTGACAACGTACTGGTGACGCTCCATCAATCATCTTTCCGTGCACTGCCACGTAAAAGAGAAGGGGGAAGGGAAAGGGCATTCAGCCAGCTGGGGAGAAGCAACATATAAAATGGCTTCAAACCAGACTGTTGCAATATCTTCTACTTACTGGGAAAAAAAAATCTTAAAAATCTCCTAACACAATAAATGCTTCTCAAAATGCTAATCACAGACCCAAGTGCAGTACAGCAAATCCAGGCTCAAGTTCAAGACAGGTCAGAACAAAAGATACATCYTAAAAGTTAGCTCACTTGTGGGGAGTTTGGCAAGGAATGGAGGAAAGGGTTGGAATAATAAAAGCTGAGCAAATGACTACATCACCTTCCTCCTCCAGCAGACTCAGGCTGTYAGGTGAGACCAAGGATCCCCTCTGTGCTCGGAAGTACAAATCAGACATAATGTTGAGGGGGGACAGGCAGAATTGATTAGCAATATGCTGAGCTTAGTCAATTTATGTTGATGTGGTTTCCCCCAATCCCAACTGCCTGGACTTGGACAGATCAGGAAATCCCTGCTGTCCTGTTCCTTCCTGCATGYAAATGGCTCCCTGAGAGCACTAATTAGTGCAAAGGAACTGACTAGTGTCTTCCTCAGATGAAAGATTTCTTTCTGAAATTTTGAGCATGAAACCATTCTAACAATAAGGTAAAGGTTAAAACAAAACAAAACAAGAAATCTTTKATTGCTGCCTGTTCACAGATGCTCAACAGGTTTCTCAGGGCCTAGAGCTGAGACTTCAGCTCCTGACACAGGGCAAAGCTGATCCTGTGCAAGTTCCACTGATCTCCTGAGACAAGCCCTGCTGAGGGTCACAGGGCACCCCTGGACAGTGGCTTCAGGGCCCTGTGCCCCATGCCAAAGCAGTGCCTTGGAGCTCTTTAATCAGAGGAACACTCAAGCAACAAAGATCTGTTGTCAGACTAGAACAAGTCATGGATTCCACCTGCAACCAAATAAAGGCTGAATTGGAACTTACTTGTGTTTAACATCTCTCCCCTTCCTTTTTGGATGCAAAGTGTAGTGTAGAAAGGTTAAAAATCTTGTTTACTGCAGCCTCAGGGATTATCTTTTGATGTACAAATCATTTACRGTCTACTAACAGCAGGTTAAAGAACACTACCTGAAAAGGGTATGGCTYGAATTCTGGGCTTCATGAAGTTAAAAGGCTGCTGCAGTGACTCCACTCCAGGGTGCTAAGGATTTGCACCTGAGTTTAGAGTTTACTTGCTGGTGGTAACTGCTGCCAGGTGGGAGAAACTCAACTTCTTGAGCCRCTGCAGAGAGAGCACAGCTCCCAGTGAGTGCTGAGGACAGAACTGYTGCTCAATTTTGCTTTGTCAACCAGGTCAATCTTTTCAGAAGATAAACAGAAGAAAATATATGAAGGTGGTACAGGGTGCCTTCAGGGGCATCCTAGATTTGTAGAAATGTACACRTTGGCAACCATGGATGCACCTGAACATTCACTCTGAATAGCACCTAATCCCTGCTGTGACTGGAACAAAACAGCTCCAGAACCGAGCCACACACTGGGGAAACCAGGCCAACGTGTGTTTTGGTMATCAAAATAGGAAAATGAAGACCTTTTATACTATTTAAGTCAAAATATAAGACCAGCATGCCTCAGAGTCTGGTGCCTTGGACTGTAGAGGGGGAACAAACAATTCTTTCTCCCATCTATTTTTTTGTCTTGGTGKTTTTTTCTGTCTTACTGTGTGAAATGCATATGATGAGTCATTTGCTTACAAGCCAGAAAGTATTCCACACAGAATGCAACATTTGCCTGAAAAATCTGTATCAGTAGTTATCACACGAAAGGCAGGGGATTCGATTCCCATTTTAGGTCAGATCTATACATAGGTTTCCCAGCGATGCCATTGCATTATCCCAAAACAGGGACACAACAGCCAGCATCAATGTGAGTGTGATAGTCTTYACATTTCTTTCTAATGTCATTCCAGTATGTGTTTCTTCTAATGAAGGYTCACTTCAATAAAGTTCCTGAAGGCAATGCCTGACACAGGGGTTTACTGAACGTTCAAATCTTGGAGATTGTCTRTGATGTGATAAATCTGTATTGTGGAGTTTGGTAACAGATTGTTTCAGCTAATTATCAAATAAYACAGGAAAATATTTATGGCTATAATGAAAGAAAGGTGCTTGATTCTTGTAGTCTCTTTTAGGAATGTGCAGAATGATTTTGTATGAATGAATAGGTAATAAAAACTCTTTCTGTCCTTCAAAAGTACACCCAATTTTAAAGTATGCAGTATGCAGCCATCCTGACTTTCTATAACTTTAAAGTCTGCAGCTCTGAAGAAAAAATTTAGGATATTTAGAGCTGAGATATTAATTGAGCATGAAAGTGCAAATAACAGGTCTGTTATTTTAAGATAATACTTGACTTCTTTTAAGGATTCTGCATTAACACCTCTTGATCTATGCCTAAGTAAAAAAAGATAGTTTAATATTAAAGTGATGAAACCCTACCACTGAGTATCACAGCTTTCATCTTAATTGGCTTATGGCACTGCCAGCTACACTTCAGTTGTTTGCAGGCTTTGAACGTTTCAGCAAGCGCACCCCTCTTGCTCTAGAACGAGCTGACAGAATGCTTGCAAAATGGATGGGGTGACTTTTAATGATGCAAGTGTTTAGTGGTTGATTAGAAGCACTTTGAGGGCTAAATTCTCCTGTGATCAAAAATTTACTTGAACACCAGATAGTTTCAGCAGGAAAGGAAATAAAATACTGAGCAAACTGTAAGTGATTGCCTCAATTATGGTTATTTTAAGTTAATTTTTGAGACTGAATGTTAACTACCTTCCCTTACATGACTGACAAAAAGTCCTGCACCTGAAACCAACCTTTGATTTCAGCTCACAATCTGCTCTGTTTTGCAAAGCTCCTGCAGGACGCTTTCCTTGCAAGTTTGCCAGGGTTGGGCGATGGGTGACGGAGTGCAAGGTACTTTAACTTCAGCAGTGCTCTGGATTCACCATTTAAGCAGACCTGCATTTCATTAACTCAAACTGCTCATGCCCAACTGGGACTGCCCTAGGATATACTCAATTTATTTATGGAAGTGTCCACGCACTGGTGCAGAGAATGTCAGTACTGACTTTTGTTCCACACTCCCAGCACTGATCCTCCTCCATTAATTCCTGCCCATGGGCAGCTCTGGTAGCAGGAACTCCCACCCCTGCCTGACCCCAACCCAAGGAAAGCAGAGCCACTCTGCTTTGAGCAGCTGTGTTCAGGGTGAAATCCCGAGCACCTTCAGCTCCCAGCTGTGTCAGAGGTGTCTGATGCTTTTGTTTTAGACCAAAATACTTCGATCCAGAAAATGAGGGAGAACCCTTAAACCATACTGGCAAAGACCTAGTTACCCACAGTAGTACACACAGGCCTGGATGTTCAGTAACACCCAAACTGCCCCCCTTGGTCTCAAACAAAACCCTACAACCTAGACCCAATTCCTCCCTCTAGGAAGGCTGGCTCCAAGTGCAAGAGARTGCTGGAAGCAAAGGAAGTCGGTGTTCTTCCTGGAAGCCTGCACAACATGATTTACATAGCAGAACTGCCACTCATTTCAGCATGATCAGACACCATCTGATAAGGCAGCCCTGAGACAGGTAGAAACCAGTACTTGCAGGTGAGGACATAATGAAGGACTCAGGCACAACTTGCACAAGTCCAGCTGACGCCACAGCCAAGGGAGTGCTGGCAGCACCCCGGGTTTGCTGTCTCCCAGCCCCACAGAAAGCAGCCTTCCTTCCTTCCCCCTGAGCAGGACTGCAGCCCTGATCCTGATCCTGAGATAGGTGCTGCCCGTTTGAGCCCTGGCTGGACCCCGGGTTTGCCTACTGGATGAAGTGAATGGGATGTTTTGAAATGGAAGGGAGGTTTTGGGGAAAAAATATSCCCCAACAAGCAGGGCAGACGAAGAAAAAAGGGATTTGCACTGTGGAAAGGGCACATCTGCTGTTCAACAGGCTGTGCCTCAGACAATGTTGCTGTCAACCTCTTTCCAGAAAGCATCACTTTTTTTCACCCACTGCTCTCCCCTGCTACAAAATCCCTCCAGCATCTCAGCACTGTGCCTTGCTGGAGTTGCTGCTGCTGGGGAAAAGGCTGCTGCATGTCACTGCTCTCACTTCAGAGAGAAAGTAAATGGCTGCAGAAAATGTAAAGGRAGACACAGGAGACTCAACTGGCAAGAAGCACTTGAGAGATCTTATACACTGTGTTGGTGTTACCAGCATGCCATTCTCAGGGCTGGAATAGTCAGCCAGCCTTGCCTGCAAGAATACTGCCTACAGGCACTGGGGAACAATGTGTTTTTAACTACTCTTGGTTTTTCTGCATGGACAAATCTGGTAGCTGGCCACCCAGCTACCTATTTGTATATGCAAAGCATGTGCTCTGCCCCTTTCCTGGGCACCATCAATTACGTGGACAAAACACAGGCATGAAAACCTGAAGGAAGCTTGAGCTCAAAGTTAACTATTACTATTATCTTGTTACGATTAAAGATYAACTATGCCACTGAAAAGATGTGTTCTGAAATGTCTTTCCCAGGCTGACAGTAAATAGAGAGTTTTGTTTTCTTGTTTGTTGGTTTTTTTTTTTTTTAAATCTCAAAGTCTTCTCAGGATTTGGAGTAATTGTTTAAACTGCTGCCTTTATTCACCATAATACCAAAATGCTGTCACTTGCCACGTGACTGCTCATACTTTCATTTGAGATGTCATGCAGAAACACATGGAAATCTGGTGAAGGCAAACCAATTTTAGAACATGTTCCGAGCAATTGTTTTGCAGCACTGCCCTACAGTATGAAGTCTCTTCCATTTCTTAAATTGCCTAATCAAATGCAGACTCTGTTCCAGTCACGCTAAATTTTCACATAATGGCAGAAAAATACTTCTTTCGAGCCTAGCACTGAACAGTTGGATCACATTATCACATTTGCTGCTTTTGTAGTCTCCAAGTGTGTATTTGTAAATGTATGTATATACATATTCACAGGGGAGAGGGGGGAACAGCAGTGCTCAAGCTGTGAGACTCAGGGAATGGTCACAGGGACCGGGATACGCTTGAGAGGTGCCTGTGCTGAGGGTTTTTTGGGGGGACCTGGCTTATGAGAAATGCAGAGTGGTGGTGAAAATTTTATTTTAATTTCTTTAGAAACYAGCTGTATTAGTTCAGAAATTGACATGGCTGACTGTTTGCCCTACAGTCTGTTGAAGTTATTAAATTGGTRTCAATGCAGTAAGGGAAGTTACACTGTGCAGCCATGGCCATCCTGCCCTGGGTCCCCATCTTGGGCACATCCCTGTGCTGATCTTGTTTGGGGAGCTCTGCACCACAGAAGTGCCCGCTTTCCACAGACCAAACACAGCCTGCAGAGCCCACCCACGGCAGTGTCTGCAACTGAAGGCAGCTGTGCTGGGCATCAGCTCACCCTCCTCTCTTTTACCTAAGCTCCATCACCGCCTGATAACATTCACTCGGCAAGACAGGGAAATATTTGCATCACAATACTTTGGCATTTTGACTAGTGAACCACAGAGAAGTCATAGATCAGACCTTTTAAAGTAAAAATTAAAAAAAACCCCAACCATTCAAATCAGTAACATATGGACTGCAAGTGTTTGAATCAAGGTCAGAAGGAAATCTGTGGCAAATCAGGGAACGAGACTTAGGGCTTTAAAGCTTTATATTAGAGCCTGTCCCATTCTCTTCCACACCGGCCTCGCCAGATCCCAGCACAAGTACAACGTTTCCCTAAATCCTTGAGTTGTCACTAATAATATTGGCCAGTGTAACAACATGACAAGATAATCATACCTAACCCCCACGCAATTTACGTCTGCAGGACTGTTTTTCTTATCCATCTGCACCAAACATTTAGGCTCGTGCTGGCACAGTTTGCTGCTGAAGACCACTGTTCAGCCACGAGCAGTATTTGTTATATTTTTTGTGAGGATGAAAACCTGATGTTTTTGGGGACGGGGACGGCGGAGGGGGGGAAGAAGCCATAATCCACTCTCATTGTAAAACCTGTATAGTGGTACATAAGACCAAAAAAAAATTCTATCCATACGCTTGCAGGAAATCAGATTAATCCCCAAAGCATGAGATTTGATTATTTTTGTCTGAGGTTATCATCAAGGAAAAAAAGCCTACATAATGCTAAAAATATCCATGCAGCGTTTACTTTATGAAGAAAATATGATTTACCGAGCAAAAACAAATTACTGGCTTTTCGGTGTTAATCTTTGATAAACACGTGCTGGGTTAAAGAAACTGTCACAGAGAGAAGTTTGTAAATTGAAAGAAACCACTCAACTCTGCATGATTATTTGCCCCCTCCCTCATAACTCCTTTCATGAGACACCTGGGGACATTGTTCACAYACTGTTGACAGCTTTCCCACTACTGCTTTTCCTCTGTTATCCATTCCCTTCTTTTGGGCACTGGTCCCCAGGTGGCAGTACACAAAAAGCTGTATGTGCAAGGGGTGCCAAAGGTGGCCCTTGGACAATTGTTGAAGAGCCAGGGGGCTCTCTCCTGCCTTGGTTGGTTCAAGTTGTTTCCACAGGGCTCTGAGCCACCAGGCAGTGCTCGGGTATTCACTCCCCAAAGCTGCACTGCTGGGGGAGCACACACTGCCAGCAGCCCTTTCTGGCTTCAGCCACCATCACAGCAACAGGGACAGTCACACCCTCTTGCTGGGCCACATTCAAACACCAGTTCAGATTTTAATACTGTAGCCTTAACTATACACTGAGGTTTTTGCAAAAATTAAATATGCATTTTTCTTCTCTGTGGTCTCCCAAACCACGATGGTTACACGGCCTGATGGGATGTGGAAGTGTTCACACAGCAAAGGAAGGGGGTGCCTAAATGGGGGCACAACACAAACAAGGGCTTGACATACAAGTGTGAAGATTTTCTTTTGACCCCAAAGTGCATCTGCCATGATAGACAGACACAGAAATAGCAGCAACACTTTGTGCTGGTGCTGCAGTCCCTGCCCACCACCAGCCCATCCGCACGCCTGGGAAGSGAGGCAGCAGCACTTGAGGGAAATACCTTTTGTCTCCCACAGCAGCAAAGCTCTGAGGAAGGTCCTACCCAACAGAGGTGTGAGCTAGTACTTTACTGCTGCTTGAGAAAGCAGAGTCCCAGCTGCCATGACCATTTGGTAAAGGGAAGATGAACTATGCAGCTCAGATTAAGAAAAGCCCATTATCGCAGTAATARCTGAGCTGAGTGACCAGCTGATCAGCTCTCATCTTGTTTGAGGTTTCACTCCCACCGCTGGTGGGCAGCCAGTCTGTGATGCTGGTCCCCACTGCTCACTCGTTACCTTTCCAGATGAGCAACTCTGCGTTTGCCTCCCCGCTGTCCCTCACACACTTGAAGGGCCCCCCAGCATGCAACTGCCAATTAACTCCTCATTCTCATCCCAGGCCCTCTTCAAAGCTGCCCTTTGCCTCTGGTGCCAAAGCGTGTGCGCCCCTTTTCCCCGACACACGCAGCTCAGCTATGTTTAGGTGGCTTGTGAACCAGCAAAGCTGCTGATTATGCAGGTCAACACTGCTCTCCTGCTTCTAGAGGCCACTGCCCGACTGTACCCATCTGCCCCCTCTGCTTTTAAATCATCCACTGTGGGAACAGGATCCATCCTTTTCATTCTGTGTTTATCCAGTGCCTAACCAATTAGAAACACGGGCTGCAATTTGGCTCTTAGATGCAACAGTTGRAAAAAAAAAAAAAAGTAACGGCAACAACAAAGCTTTTTTGCAAGAAGTGTCTGTGTGCAAATACGACCTCTGTTATGTTACCAAGGTCAGGCAGACCAAGGCCAATCTGCAGTGTGAGAATATAAATCAAAGCTGTCCAGGGACTGATTTCATTTACAAGGTTTGTAACCACTCTGGACAGAATGAATGTCGCTTGCCTGAGCTCCTTGCTCCTCCTCTTCCACCATCACTTCTCTTCTCCTCCACTCCCACCAAACCCCTCCCTTCCCACTAATACCTCTTGACCTCCTTTGCTCTTGAAAGCAAAAGTTCTATTCCATCAAGAAAACAGTGGCTTGCATATGACAGCCATGCTAGACCGATTTATTTAAATTATGCAAAAATCTCAACAACTAAAATCACCAGAGAGTCACAAGTACATTCACCTGCTGGTTACCTGCCCTTCACAGCACACRTCAGAATTAAAACAACAAATCCTGTAACAGCTCCTTTCCTATTGCATTCATAGATCCGCAAAACAAACCAAGGAAAGCATCTGTAGCAAGTATTAGAGTCTGGGCACAGATCCTGTGAAATCACATGGTTTCCGTTGTGGAACTAAAAAGGCTTCTATAAGAATGTGTGAAATACACAGCCGAAATTCTCCATTTCTTTCTGTGCTCCTTGGCAGTTTGTGTGGCTAAGTTAAAGTGGCAACTTGTGTTTCTTTAGCTGATGCTTTCCAAGCACACCCTGATGTGCCCACTGAGAGCACACAGGACTCAGCCAGCACGCTCCCTCTCAAGTACAGACAGAGTTAATATMATCCCACTCCAAACAACAGGTTGCTGTCTCCAAACTGGAGCCTCGAAAAGCAGAGTCCAGCGGTTGCCTCACTCCTCCCAGCCATTTTGCAGCCCTTCCTTCTGCAGGTGCGGACACCAAGCTGCAGCAGGGCTGGGCAGGAATGCCAGAATGAAAGAAATTTCACGTTCTGGATGTTAACTTTAGTTACCATAGCCAGACAATGCTGCCACTGGCGTGGAAGAAAAAATTGCTGTAGCCAGCTGTGCTGTTCACAGTCGGATGGTTTCTGTGTAGCTCCAAATGGTTATGGAGCCAGTAGCCTGTTGTGGCCAAGGACAGGATGATGGATGGTCTACACACACTGTCCAAGCAGGAAGAATGGCAGAAGTTCACTTCAGGGTTGTTAAAATGCTAATCTGGGTTAGTTAACAAAAGCCAAATGGAAGAGAAAAGTTACTACTATAAATACTACTCATATGTTATATATGTGCACTACAGATTTGATCTCTGTGGTTAACAGAAACATTTGACTTTGGAAGTGGGACAATTCAACAGTCTTCCTGTCTGAATAAATGGAATCAACTTCTGATATTAGCTGTACTGTAATTACTGTCAAGCCACGAGGAGGGAAAGGGGGCTATGACAGACAACACACAGAGCTCCACAAACAGAATCAAAAGGRCAGTAATACTATTTTCCCTGCACACCTCTTCCATGCGACATGGGAACAAATCAGAACCCACTTTCTTTTGAACTCAAGGCTAGCAGCTATTCACAGAACAAGTAACAGCTTAATAAAATGCCTTAGATGGATTTTAACAGTAACTGCAGTAGCTCATCGGATGCGTAAGAAGAGATCATCTGTTTGAGCAGCAGTTTTGACGAAAGCAACATTTGAACTGTTTTAATTACATACAGAGTTGCTAAGTCTGAAAATAACTTGTACTACCCAATGCCAGTAACACGCCTTATTCCATCTTTTCTTAATTACTTGTGGAGCAAATTATTACTTTATCAGGTGGAAAGGTTTCTGATTTTATCAATCTGGAATTAGAGGTAGGTTGGACATATGAATACGTAACCAACCATCATCTCCTCTGTTCAGTAAGCAAACACATAGTCTATGCCTTGAAAAATATCAGAGACTGCAAAACAAGTAAGCTTCACGTAAGCTWATACAGGCACAGAGGCTGTTGAAGTAACTGTTTCCTTTGTCTTACAAAGAAAGACTAGAACTGAAAGACGCTTGTCACATCCCTTCTCTAACACTTGAAAAATGACCATACTCACCCTTGATCCCACTTCAGATTTCAAATTTCTTTTTATTTTTCAGAAGGACAAATAACCACAACCTTTCAACATTTCCATGCAGCTTCCGTCCATCTAACTGGGCTTCACCTGAYKTCAGAGGATACTGAGTCCTGAGACYAAYGCTTTTCAAAGAATTTAAAACCCATAAAAATCCAGAAGTGAAATCTGAATGTGMTCAACTGTAGTAAGACCAGAAGATAAATTATTACAAATGCCTAATGTACACTTTGAGCTGAACTTGCATGATGGACTTTTCCTTCAYACATCTGTCATGACAGGACCAATCAGATCAAAGATCAATTTAGTCAGATTTGCATCTATAATTAAGCATTCTATCTAAACGTGTGCTCTTCATAAACAGACAGCAAAGTTATGACAGCTCCAAGGGCTAAAGTATCTGCTAAACAGTCAGCTCAGCTCAGCCATTCCCAGAAACATTCAGATGGTCCAGCTCAAAGGGCGAGAGAGGCTGGGGGGAAAAAACCCGCAGCCATACAGCTGGTTTGGTTTGTAGAGCTTTGACAGGGCCATCACTGTATTCCTGGCACACACTCCTGCATGACACAAAGCACATTCAGAAAATGATGTTATCTTTGTTGCATCTCACCATAAAGGAGAACAGGTAGTGACAGACTGCAGGATATGGGGGAGGCAGGTTCACTGTAACTAAAGGTGCAGATGAAAGTGAGAAGCTGGTTAAATAAACCAGTGTAAAGCCTCTGGGTTATACTTTTTTGGCTGTCTTTTTGAAAACAAATCTGAGCTATGTAATTTAGAATCCTAACGAATTCTTACTACAAACTTTTTCTTCCTGATTTTAAAAACCCGAGTTTTATATTAGCTAACACAAAAACTGTTGAAGTTCATAATTATATAGTAAAGGAATCAGAGCACTAAGCTGGCAATTTGTTTTTATCTAAGCCAGAGTAAATGTTTATACAATATCTGCCAACATAACAAAATATGCTCGTCTCTTACTACATTAARCATGATTACGTACAGCTCAATTTACTGAAAGGAACTGAAGTAGACTTTAGAGGTGCACAGAATTTTATAGCGTGAATAAAGCAGGAAAAAYGTCTATTCTCTTTTGCCACAAAAGTAATTGCAAAGCTTTACAATAAGCTTCCTGTTGGACTTGGAAAAAGGAGACAACCTCAGAAAATTCTCTGTGAAAGTATCTGTACGTGAGAGCAACAGACCAGCAGTAAACGCCTCTAAGACCGTAGGAAGCTGTTCCTCCAAATAATATTTGGGAAACATTAATAAAACCAACAACTTGAAGCACAAAGGTATCCCAGTAAAGATGCGTGCTTTTTTCCCCAAAGGAAACAGCTAAGGGGAAGGAGAAAAAAAAAAAAAGAAAAAGAAAAAGCAAGCCACACATTTACAGAGCAATGAAAAGTATTCTGGAAGAAGTTTGCTGTAATTCCTGCACATTATGTGTGAAGCGTGTGTGTGTGTGTACATGGATAAGCTACAATACCATCTGTACAGCAAGTGCCACATATGTGAGCATTATGAACCATCATTGCTGCTGCTATGCTCCCAAGTAAATGTATTCTAAGCTACACACACATACAAATACAAACGACTTCACACACTGAGGGCTGAATTTTGCTCAAATTACTCACAAGCTAATGCCTGTGATACAGACATAATCTCGACCAGAAGTAAGAAACAACTGAGAGATTGGCAGAAACCCACTAATTTAAGACTAGCTGTATTCATGCTAACAAGTGGGATATCCACCGGAACTAAAATATTTTCAACACATTAACCTAAAGCAGTTAATCGCATTTTTCAATTCACAAGATAAAACACAACAAATAATAAAAAAACCCCGCACGACCACCCCGCAGCCCTTTAAAACACAGGCGTAATAGCCACCTAGATAKATCTGTGTGACCTTTCATTTCTATTAATCCTTATAAATAATAAAGAAGGCTTTAAACCCTTTCTAATTACTCCCCGAAAGCAGCTGTATCGGTTTCTGCAGTGATGAAACGCCCCCACCCCCCCCAGAAAAAAAAAGTTTCCCCGCTCTGCACCTGAGCATTGTTTTCGGCAGGAGGGCGGGCGCGGAGCTGCCCCCGCCGCGGCACGGGGATAATTCAGAACTGACTCCAGTATTTGTTTCCATCCATAATTGATGGAGAGCTGGAAACGCGGCTCCCTCTGCCTCCCAGCGCCCGGCTGCTGCCGGGGAGCCCGTAAATCACGCCTCGCCCCGCCGGCAGCACCGAGCCCCGGGCCGGGCCGGCTCAGCCCCCGCCGCGGCGCCAGCCCCAACTCACCCCAAGAGCCCCGGGGGGACTTCGCCGGGGATAAACCCGACAGCTCCGCTTCGGCTGCCCCGTC
>NW_026623348.1:978368-994294 GCF_030028575.1 Malurus melanocephalus | reverse complement strand
CACGCCGTCCCCCGCCGGGCGCCCCATCCCGGCGCTGCGCTGGGAGCCGGGGCGGCGCGGGGGAGGCGCGCCCGGCAGAGCCCACCCCCGCTCCACCTCCCGCCAATGGATTTATTCTCGCCCGTCCCTCCGCCGTCTCCGCCTCGCCGGCCCCGCGGCGGCCCCCGGCCCGCGCCCCGCCACTACCGCGGACAACTTTTCGGTGTCAGCGCACCGGGAGCGCTGCCCGCGGCCGGCGGCGGAGCCCGGCGAGTCTCGCCATGGCGGGGGGGCGGACCGGCACCGGCACCGCCCCGGTCTCTGCCCCACCGCCGCCACCGCCTCCGCCTCCCCCGCCGCGGGCACCGCCGGGCGCCGCCCCRACACCRACACCRACACCRACACCRRCMCCGGCCCCGGCCGGCTGCGCGGAGCTCCGGCAAACTTCGCCCGTAGTTTTACCCCTCCCGGCCCCCCTCGGCTAACCTGCCCCCGCCGCTCCCACCCCCGAGGCYGCGGAGGTAAACAACTTGGGCGAAGCCATCGGGAAGGCGTTTTGTTCGTCGCCGACGCCACCGTCGTTGCTTAAGACAGAAATTTTCATTTTTTCTTGGGAAGAAAAAGTCATTGCGAGCAATGCAATTTTGCAGGCTAATGAGACTCGATTTTGCAGACGAGTATTTCGCGTGTGGTGCTGGGGGGGATGTCCTTGAAATGACATCTTTTTAAATGCCTGTCCAAAATCCCCTCAGATATTCCAGAAAAAAAAAGAGTTTAATCCCAGAAATGAAGTCCAGGAAATAGCTGTCACTAATTCATTTTTCTTCACATGAAAGATAAATTAATTAAGGCTTAAAGTACCATAGACTATTTTGAATGCCCCTGCAAGGGAAAAAAAAAAAAAAAGATTATGCTCCAAACTGTCTCATCTGTGTTTGTTTTATGGGAAATAAGGAGAATTCCGACTAAAAGTAATTTAGAGATTCTTACTGGAGAATAGATCCTTCATTCATGCACGGTTCCCAAATTCTTGCCCATAAACTGAGCACTCTCCATAGCAAAGCCTTGGACTGGTTGCTTCCCACAGCACTCCTACCCCTCTGGAAGACAAGCACTTGATACTCCCAAGCAGTATTTTGGGCTGATCTGGCAGGTTTTTACGCACGCACCACTCGCAGCAGGAGTGTTGCCTCTTGAGAACTGATTCATCTAAGCAAGGGCGCCAGGATTTGGCCCATAGTAAATTCTCTTTAGAGATGGTGCCAGCAAAATCTCCCAGCCATGGGAATAGGACGTTTTTGGCAATTCAGTCCCTTGGCTGTCTCTCTCTGATGTTTCCTAGTGGTGACAAGCTAAAGGCAAGATCATTATGGGCTTCCTCACAGCGAACACAGCACAGCTATGTGGCACCCCAGGAGCTGCTGCCTGGTTAAAGGTGTAAGGACATTATTTGCTCTTTCTCATGAACAGCCCTAATCTGAAAAGCACCAAAATTTGCACAGTGCACGAAAATGCTCTGATAGAGATTCTTTGCTTGGTTAGGAATCGAACGGCATCCTGAGGACAAAAAAGCTGCAAGTGCCTCAAAAAGAAGCATTTGTTTCACAGAATGGCTCTGTGGCCTTTGCAGTGTAAGTCAGACACAGAGCAGACCCATTGAGGGGTGGATTTGTGGTGGGTACGGATGGGTACCTAGGTGCAGGCTGACTACACCACGGCATTACAAATGTGGGGCTCTGTCCTTGGCGTTTGAAACTCCTGATGCTAATAATGCCAGCCAGAAAAACTGCAGCACTGGAAGAGCCACTCATATTTTCATTTAATACACCCCTTTGATGACTACCATGTAGAAATCACTCCTCGATGTTGCTCAGTGATCCCTGCCATGGGGGCATCGGATGCACAGCCCTTGGCACTGCTTGGCTGTGGGGTGGGCTGCGGCTGCACACTCCCCCTCTGCTCTGAGAWGGGCGGCTTGTGGGAAGGAACCTTTTTTCCCTGCTAGACCTTCCAGCCACAATCTTACTCAAGGTTTCCATATATCAGGATGAAGGATTAATATGGTTTAAATCTCCTTCTGCTTCAATTAGGCAGGTGACACAATGTTGAGAATCAGATTGCATTCCTGTAGGGCGAAGGGTTTCAGCTAGAAGTACAGCATTTTAGATGATTTGGGTACAGCCAAGACTAATACCTTGTGTCTGCACTTAAATATGGTAGTATATTATAATTTTAAAATTTGCTGCATGGCTAGAAACCACTTTATGTAAGGATTTAAAGTGTGTGCACTTACAATATGAGTGCAGTCAAGGAATTACACAGCCACAGGTTTTTAAACACGAATATATGCAGGCTCCTATTGATATGATAAACTATCAGTAACATGTGCTGCAAAGCTTCTTAAAACCTCRTTGACACAACAGACCACTATTGTGTCAATAGCGTGCAGATTMATGGGGTATTGTCAGACTTTTTTAGGCCTTAACTTTCATTTATCCTAAAACTTGTTCTTCATTGTAACTCTTAACCTTTGGATTCTGCCAACACATTTCTTGTCACAAATATACTAATGGAATTAAAAGAAACATGGCTTTTAAATGTTAATTACCCCTAGAATAATTGATTTGCAAAAGAAACACATCAGCAGAATTTGGAAGTACAGAGGCAGAATAAAATGAACTGAGTGCCAGCTCAAGAGYCAGAAATGCCAAGGACCAGCTTTGGCTTCAATGAGACCGACCCTGAGTTCGAGGTGGTAACAGGAGAAGTAACCCACCCTGTCTCATGGCAAGGGTGTAYGTGTTATTCCCTCTGTCTAAAGGACCTTTCACCTCTAAGTGTTTTATAGATTTGAGCAACACTTGTTMATGAATTTGAAAATGTAACCAGAATATTAAAAATTTACATACTAATAATAGAACCACCCTCTGTTAGAACAACAGATTGAATTTTTTATTCTTTAAAATATGAATACTACTAAACTAAAATATGTTTARACCAGACATTTCATTCTGCTTGAATGCCTCCACTGGGTTTATAACCAAAGCTGAAGMGATTTCAGCAAGTAGGTGTGTTGATTAAAATCACCACTTCAGCCATAGGGTGATTTGGTAAGGAAGTGCAAGTGCACACAGTGGAGGGCAGTTTGTGAGTTTGGGAAACCACCTTCAGAACTCAGGAAAGTTAGCTCAAATGGCACTTCCCTAGGAAATACCAAATACTGAGAGAAATAGCATTGACAGTTTACCCCTGGCCGAGCCAGAGCTCCATCAGTGACTCAGCATGGRAACGGTCACAATGGTTTCTGAATGAAATATCAAACTTATATTTTGAGGACATATTCATTTAAGCTGTGTCATTTCTAATAAAAMCAGCAAATGTCAGTTACAGGGGGAAGCTCAATCACAGCAGTGCTAAGAAGTGATGATGTTAAATCCTAAGAGTCATTTTATTTTAACTAAATATTTTCTTCCCCCCTTCTCTTTTTTTTTGCCAGTGCATACAGACATCTGCCTACTGCAATGCATTGCATAGAGGTAATTTAATATGGATCGAGACATAATTCCTGATGAAGTAGACATGCAGTTTTTATATTCACTGTCCTTAAATTTAAATTGCAAAGTGCGATGTTATGACTTACCTTGACTGTAATTAAGTTTGATAATAAAAGAGAATAGAATTTATTTATTATGAGTGCATAAAATTAGTTGGACAATTTAAGGTGCTATTCAATGAGTAATGCTCCCATAGAAGGGGCAAACATTTGTCTGCCTGATAATATTAGTTCGTATTAACAACCTAGAAAAGTTATTTTCATACATCTCTGGTTTTATGTGTCTTCTTGTCTTCTCAATATCCTGGGAGCCATAGCACAGGACAGGACARGCATGTACAATACGTGAATAAATGTAGAACAATTTCCAAGAAAAACAGGCTTTTTATCCCTATYGATTGGTGAAGAATTCTCTCCTTTGGACTTTTAAGAATGTAAATGTAGAAAATAGGAAGATCAAGCTGTAATACCTCAGAGCTCATCACCAGAACAGGGCCAAAGCCACATAAGCTGAAACTGATAGCTCATTACRGTGTTCCAGGGTTGGCCTGCACGGTGCAGAATTATGTGTTTCCTAATGCTCACCTCTGTTAGAGGGATGCTGACCCTTCCTGGCTTTAGCATCCCCTCTCCATGAACCCTTACTGTTGGTATTGCCCTTCTTGTACATACTCATTCATCCCCCATTCCCCAGTGTTTAGGTCCCAAGAAGACCGGTCTTTAATCTTCCTGGAGTGCATTTAAAGCATATCCCTGTTCAATCACCCTAAACTTTGTTGCCTGGGGGAATACAGGGGAAAATCCCCGTGTTTGGCTGGCAAAGCAATAAAGTTGAGCCAACCATTTTCCTTCTTCAAGTCCTGAGATTGTACCAGTATCAATGCAAGTCAGAAGCGAGACATTTCAGAACATTGGYGCTTGTGATTTACACCAACTGGCTAAAAATAGCAAATTGCTAACATTGCAACAAGCCTGTGCTGTGTTGATACAGACAAATAATTGGTTATAATTCAAGTATTATTTAAAGAGGGATAAGTTTAAGGAAAGATGTCATAAATTTATCCCTGTAAACAGTATCYAAGTTATCACATGAGTATAGTTCTTTCTAATGCTTAAAGGAGAGAAGATAATTTTTTCTTATTTTCCAAATGATGGGAAACTCCTCTTTTCACCCTTGACAGCTGTCAGAAAATTATAGGWGGTGCTTTTAAGCAATTACCATTTTGTAGAAKATAGGGAGGACAGAAAACAGTTCCAATACTTTTTTATAGCATCTTCTTGCTTATGGTATTGTGAGCTGTGTTTAAAGTATTTCTGACTATCAAAAATTCATTTTAACATAGAATCATTTAGAAAGGACCTTTAAGATCATTTAGTCCAGCCATTAGCAACATTGTTGTTCTCTTTTTTATGTTCCAATCTGCCTCTTCCTTTAGAGGGATGTGCACAAATCTCAGGCTGTATGCGTGTCACTTGAAGGTTCAGTGAGAATTTTTTGCTGATGCTGATGCTGGGCTGTGCACCCCAACTTGGCAACTTTGTCCTGTATAGGATCAGGATGTGCATGTCCTTTCATTCCTGTCATTTGGCTTTCTGGCTGGTATAAAAAATGGGTCCACACTGTTATTCATGACCACCCACGATCATCTGACATCAGTTTGCCTTGAGAAGCCCACAGAACTATCTCTATATTGAATATTTAAGTGATAAATCGAGCTGCTCTCAGGCAAAGGCCTAGCTGAAATTCAATACATTGGGTCTYCAATTCCCCCATCTATACTCTGGGGAAACAGAGCAGATGTGCCAGTAATGAATAAAAATAATTGGAAAACAAATAATTTTTTTAAGCATTGTCAGTATACTGCACGAGTCAGCCAGCAGGGATCCCACAGGATCCTGTGAGATGAACCCGAGGCAGTGCAAAGCCAGAAATTCCTCCTTTGCTGAGGCTGTGGTGCTGGCAGAGAGAACCCAAGTCAGCAAAGACAGAAAAGACATGGACACAGTATTTGCAATGTGTTGTCCTGTGTGTTTTGCAACTTGAAATGTGCCTAGAGTGAAATCTGGATGACTGTATGTCACAGCTAATAAAAGGGATTCAAGCAATAAACATAACTGGGCACAGTCCTGTAAAACTGGTCTTTCCTGCCTGTAAGCTCCCCATCAGGCTTAACTTGGAAAAACCAATCTCCTTCAGGTTGGCTCTTTCAGGCCAATGGTGCTGGCCATGGCAATTTCTTGCAAAGATCATTGCAATAATAAAACATGATTAATTCATGRTCCTTGCAGGAGAATAATCTTGTAAAATTATCCCAGTGAGGGACAGCTGTTCAGGGCAGAGAGCTGGCAACAGCAAAGCCAAGTTGAAGGCATTGCCATGGTGCCCTTTGGGTCTAGGTATAGGGCAGTAGTTGTTGCTCACTCCCCTCAGCACTTTAAATGTCTACAGGAATGATTGAAAGAAAAAAACCCTCCATTTTCTGTACAGTTATCAGATTTTCAGTTTGGTATATCACAGTACCCATCTTTTGATGGGGAATTAATTCAAAACATCTAAGGTAATATCAACAAAATACTGTAATTAGATTTACTGGCACACTTCCAAGATTAATAGGTGATCTGCCTCACAGCCTACAATTTTAATTTCCAAAATTTCATTTGTCACACTGCTACTCAGTACAGACTGACCATCCACAGTGTTTACCTACACTTTTCCTCRCTAATGGTAAAATGTGCTGCCTTTTCCAGGCACAGACAGATGAAAATATATAGAAGAAACAAATCTGTGTTCATGTCATCTAATCACAAAATGACAAGACCCTTATTATTATCTATTTATATACTATGTATAGCAAYTTCTGTTACACAAAATCACTTTTTAATCCCATTTTAGGGGATTACCTAATCCTGTAATTGATTCTGTGTGATGAGCCCTGTTGTCCTGTGGAGACCCATTGACCTTCAGAACAGGAGCAGGCCTGAAAACATTCYATTATTTCACTGTTTTTTTAATGTGTAAATGACAAGATAGTGTAGGATGAGAGCATATGATTTTATCTGTCTGCTTCACTGGGCTCAGAATTCTAAGTGTTTTATGACTTGCCCAAGAAGAAGAAGGATTACTCCCTAGCAGTAGGAATGACCAAAGGCGTGATTGATGTTTTCTTTAAGGTAAATAAAATATTCCCTTAGAAATTTAGCCAACCATACATGTTGTCAAACAGCTCAGAGCTACAGTAAAGCTACTTTCTACTGTAACTGTCACAGCTCAAAACTTGCAAAGGGGTGAAGCAATTGCTCACTGGTTATAAATACCAGCAGATTAGTTTATCTATAGATCTCTATCATGTTGCTCATTCCAGAGTCCATAAAATCCAACATGAATCAGCTTGACTTCATACACAAACAAACACGTCCTCCACAAAGGTGAGCGCACAGGTAGCAGCTGATGACATTTTATAGTCATGGAGGTTTTGGTATTACAGAAAATAAGTAATTAGATGTGCATGTACAGACTCCCACAGACACACATAAACCTTTGCTCCTTCACTGTCCCACCAAATATAACTCCATGGATTAAGGCCTTAAATTAGTCTCTGAGAATGTAATTTAGTACAGTCTGAATCCCCCTTGGGCAAGCCTGAGGTAGCTCCTTGGGCTGTCACAGCTAAGCAGCTGTCCAGCCTAACACTGACTCAGGAGCCAAAATCCTGCCTCATTTGGGTGACAGTGAAACAGTTGTAAAGGATCAGACAGACATTATTCACGGCTGATGTAGGGAGGGTGTCTAGAAAATAGATAATACCAGTAATTACTAAGAATAGAAAGGTAAACAAACTGCTTGCAAATTTGTATCTGCGTGAATTCTAAAAAATGAAGCCTTACCACATGGCATTCCTATCCAGCAAGAGGATGGACTCTCACCCTGGGTTAGAAGAACGATGATCAAACTGTGTACTTTTACCTCTGTGACACACAMAGAAAGTCCATAGCCCACACACAATCAGTAATGACAGCAGTTGCTGCCTTTGGCRTATTACCTTGAGTTTCTGTTTAATGTATAGCCCTTGACATCTCAGTATTTGACTTCAGCCTCGGATATTTTGTTCTTGAGGCATAGGTGATTACCTTTAATTAGTTTTTCGACACTTATGGCCTTATCTAACATTACTGTTTGTTTGAAAAAAATGACTTCCAGCTTTGATGTACCTCAGTGCTCCTTCTTGTGTGCTGACTGTGGGCTGCAAAAACCCTTTCTGTTGACCAGCTGCAACAGAGCCATCCATGAAAYGTTTCCTTTCCTCTGTTCTGCATTTTGCACATTAGAGGAGAAGAAAAATTTCCACAGATGGAAGGTGAGCACACACAATTACTATCTTTATATACCACATTATCAAAATTAACAAGCAGAAGTGTGTGTAGATCATTTGATCCTTTGGAGTTAGCACTGCTCCTTCCCCCCATCAACATTTAAAATGTGCACCCTGTCCGGAAGCCACTGCTCCAGGGACACATCCTACTACTTTTCTTTGGAGGATGCAAGATGACACATTTTCACCTTCGAGGTGACAGAAGGTGACAATGAGATAGGTGGCCCATTTCACCCCCACATTGTCTCACTGATCACAGTGTGCCAGCTGCTTGTATGACTGTGCATGTCAGCCCACTAATCTTGAGTGATGCAAAGCTCCATGGAGTCTGGGGAAATACCATTGTCTGTGACAACTCATGCAGGAAACTGTCATGCAAAGGAGCTGTCAAGGGAGGAGGCTCGGTCTAGGAGAGGGGGGTGTCTGGGGTCAAAAGTGTAGAAAGCACTTTGGATCCAAGGCAATATAAATTAGCAGTGGCACCTATTCTATCCCACAAAATCTCCTATTTGCATCGCATACTGGAAGAATTAACATTGCAAAAACATACAGAAAGCAACAAGCAGTAATCAAGTTATAAGTAAATACTCTGGATGGTGCTTGACGTGGAAAAACAGGCTCAGGTAGGAATGCCAATGCTATTACCTGACACAGGTCAAAAAAAGACTAAGCCATGACATCTCCATTCTTGGCAAATCRCAGAGACTGCTGCAGGCACTCTGTTCCCTCTGCTGCTTGGAGTGATGCAATCGTAGCTGCTGTCACTGTTAGCTACAGATCTCCCATCTTCTGTGTCTTTGTGGGGAAGAGGAGGGCATGAAAAACAGTTCACTACTTGGGAAGCAATGGAGAAACAGTATTTGTGGTTCCAGTCAAAGCGTTTAGCTCCTTTTATAGACTTGATTTTTTAAAAAAGATTAGTTGCTTAACAAAGTGCCAGGATTTTAGCAGCCATGTTACAACAAATAAATAATTTTACAATAAAGTATCTACTGTCCAGTAGCCAGGGACAATGACAGGTTATTCTCAGCTTTCTTATCAAAAGCTGTTTCAGACTTGGACATTATATCTGAGTATTTCAGATACTGCCTGAATAGCTTCCCACATTCAGAAGAATCTCAGTGATTTTTGTTTTGTGCATATGTACTTTGCATGCTGACAGAGAATGCCTGGGTGGCCATTTCTGCCSTGCCATCATTACCCATGTGTGTGCACCAGGCCAGCACCAACCCAGAGAGGGATGCAAAGGTCTCCTCCTCGTGCAGCCAGTCTCTACAGAAACACTCCTCATATGTGCAGACCAGCTGCACAGAGCTTAGCAGCCTCCCTGCCACCTGCCAGGGGAAGAAGGGGGACACAGCAAAGGCAGGGCGAGGAGAAAGCAGCCTGTCCACTGACTGGTGATTTTGAGAGCAGATCGGGGCTATGGTCAAGCTTGGACTGCCATTGGATCACAGAGCCAGGTCTCAAGCTCAGATGAGCTTTGGACATGTCAGAAGAGGGATGTCAGGCCATCTTACTACAGACCCAAGAGAGGAGCTCTCTGCAAGCTGGAYCATCTATCCCTCCTGCCCATCAGTAATGTCATGGCACTGATGTCAGGCTGACAATTTAGATTCAAAATCCTTCCTAAAAGGATCAGAGTAGCACGTGTGCATGTGTTCCTGGGGTTGCTGGCCATCTGGGCTGCTCTTAAAGCCATGTGGTTTTACACCCTGCCCACGTTTCAGGCATCCCGTGTCCAGAACGTCACTCGGGAGAACTGCATGTGTTAACTTGCTCTCTGATCTACACCCCTTCATGAACTTTTGACAGTCACTAAGTCTGTGTTTTTCCTTTCAAACAGACCTGATGACAGAAAGCCTGTGGATTTTTTTTTTTTTTTGCTGGGACTAAGTGAAGAACCCTCTCTTCTCTCAGTTGGCAAAAGAAAAAAAAAAGTGAACTGTATTTTTCAAATGTCATCCTGGGGAGGCAACCCTCAAACTCTTCCTCACATATAAAATGTCCTGGCTGGATTACCATATAATATCCATTGCAGCAGTGGAAAATATCAAAGGATCATGGTTTAAAATTAAACAAAGCAGCACCCTTTCTTGTCTCAAAAGCAACACACTCCTTTCCCCTTCTCACCTGCAAATTGCCATGCAGCGTGGTAAAGTGGGATTAAGTGCCCACAATAAACCCTCCCATATGAGGCCAGCAAGAGCAAATGGAAGCAGCCACTTTACTTTTTAGCCCAAACCTTCTGTTACTGTAGCAAATGAGATTTTTTTTTTGCAGCTGACTAGCAGAAACTGATTTAGGCCCTTTGCACTTGCTGCCAGCAAGTGTTCCCACTCCAAAAATAGCCTATTGAAGAAAGAAGTGTCAGTTGCTGTCTTCAACAGGCTGCTTTCTAAACCCATTGTTAGAAGACACCTACTTCAAATGAAACCTGGCATGTCACCAKGCTGTGGGCAAAGTGCCATTCCAGCAGATGGGCAGGGGGCAGGCAGTGCCAGCAATCCAGTCTGTGTACCAACCTTGAGTAACAAGGTTGTATTCCCATCTGAGGGTGCCCGAGCCCMGAGCTGTGCTCTACCTTAACCTGTGTCCTTACACGCCTTGCTGCCCAGACACRCCTCTGCAGTATTGAAAACGTTTCTATTTGATTTCCAGCCCATCCTGCTCTGTTCCACCAGCACYATGGTCAAGTTTGGGATGGGTGAGCCTGGCCTGCCATGCTCTGCARTGAAGRTRTGGGCAGGACCATGTGAGCAGTGCTTGGCTTTCAGTGTCTCTCTCCCCGCTGTGGCATTTAGCAGCAGATAGGTGGGAAAACRCCTCAGGGTGCTRTAGTTGAGGCAAAAACTTCCAGAAMCACCTTAACAGCTGTGGAAGAGTGAGAAACCACAATGTAGGTACCTCTGAGGGGAGCTGCAGGAGTCCAGTAGAGGTTGATCTCAGTGCTCATGTTYCCCTACATTCAGAGTAAACACGTGCCCAAGTGTCAGGTGCTCAGAGCCATCCTGCAGTCTCATTCTGCTCTACTGTCACAAACCCCTACACTCTCAAGTACCTCACGAAAGCATCAGACCCCAATGAACTGGGATTCATATGCCACAGCCTCATGAGATTAATATGACAATGAAATCTACCTTTCAATGTGGCATGTACAAAAAAAAGCCTCAGCTTTCCAGTGAAATGCCAGCCTGTGTGTGGAGACTTTATCTAAGTTCTTCTGGAAGTACCTATTTGTGTTATATGTGTTACAGAGTTTCAAATTATTGCATGTAAACTCTACCTGCRTATTTCCAAAATCTCGTCTTATATGTCCCATGAAACTATTAGTTTAGCTATCACAGGTATTAAAATTTAAAAGGGTCACTAAATGCATACTGCTAGAAGGGAACAACATTAGTTACACATTACCAGAACAAAACTAAATTAAGAAACAGCTCATTTCCTTTGTACCATCAATATTTTACTCAGCCATAGCCTGGATGCTTGTACTCACAAAAGGGAATTAATCATTCATGTGCTAATGTACATCCATTATTTTTAAATCATCACTTAAGTAATCATTTTTGTGTGTGCTCAGATGTGTGATGCCTGCTTATGAAAGTGCAGGAAAAATCAATACAAATTAAATAAAACCTGAAAGGTGGATATCTGTGAAACAGATGCAAAAAAGGTCCTCCGTGCAGTAAAATYGTAATCAAATTGCTGTAAAACTCTGTTAGTGAGTCATAATTTGAAAAAGATACCAGTCTAATRCTAAACTTATTTATATGCCATGCTACCCTCTTTATTTTGGTGCAAGCATACACAATGCAGTTCATCACAGATTTTGTCTTAAAATATGCATAAAACTGAAACAACAAAATCTTTATTGCCATTTAATTGGGTACTTCTATTTCCCAACAGTTTATTTACCGAGAATCACAGCGTTCATATCATAACATCATTTGTGTCTGCACATCTGGGGGGTGCCCAGAACCCCCATCACCTTCAGGTGAGGGGCAGGAAGTCTCGTGGAAGGCTCCCAGCTGGGCAGGCACWGGGATCTCTGCCTGGTGTTCCCTGGTGCACACCAAATGTGGGAAATGAGGCACTGTATCGCTCAGCAAAACCAGAATTCCCCTCTCCTGCAAAGTGTCACACAGCCTGCAACATCCACTCAGTACAGATCACAATAATCAAAGTCTCATTTSCTCAGCTCCCTCAAAAAGGACTAACTGTATCTCCTGGGCTGGATTTGCTGCTGCCTTGGGCTTGTCATTTACACCCATGGAAAGTGCTCCAAATCAAGAGSCCTGCTTTGCTCAGATATAAATTACAGCCACTTTACTCAGCCATAAATGTCTATCTAAGGTGAAAAGTAGCAMAGAACAGCAGTTAGTGCTGGCTGYGTATAAAAAGAGTTAAAATGGTCCTACTAGATTGGAGCCTACAGTCCCATGGAAATTAAATCAACTTCTGCTAAAGGTGTGATTGCTTCTTTTGGACAACCCACACCAGTGAAAGAATATGGCAAAGCTGTTAGATCCCTGCAAGGACAGTGAATTTCACAGAAGAGCAGCACAATACTTCAAGTAGAATTTGGTGTAGCAGTACTGTAGGTTTTTCCTTCTATTGCTTCAGTAATTTTATGGCGATGTATTTTGATGACAATTTAAGAAAGCTGTTTTTATGAGRTAATAACAAAATCTGAAAAATAAATTCCAAGTTGTGTATTAATATATAGTATGGCTTCTTGTGAATGAATAGAGATGAACTGGAACAATGCCCAGGAAAAAAACAAGGGAGTGTGTACCTTGACTTCAAGATCTGAAGACTTGCATTCCTTTTCCAGCTAAGACCTGAAATTCTTTTTGTGAAATGGAGAAAATGACCCAGCAGGTAATAGTTCTATTTTGCAGAAACTTCTGAGAAACTAAGGAATGGGTTCTCACTCATCTCTTCATCAAAAAGCCATGCTTTTGGGTATTTAATTTTGAATAAAGGACATTTTCCTTTTTTTTTTTTTTTTCTTTCCTTCTCTTTTCCTTCTTACTAGGTCCAAATCTTTTCCAGATGAAACTTTTGTGATAACCACTGTATCCCTCTGAACTGTCTCTCCCTCACCAAGACATCATACTTGCAGCCATCTCATCTGCAAATGTCAGTGAGTACATAGCAGAAAATCAAGCACAGCAGTATGATTAGCTTACTGATAGTGGATAACAGGAGCAGCATGAGCTGACCATGATTCAAAGATGCATCGTGAATGACTATATTTAGACTGAAAGAACCGAGAATTTAGCTGTTCTTTTGCAGAAGTACCTGGTGAAGCTGTGTTTGGCCACAGCTTAGGAACTCCCTGGGAAGGCAGCAGGAGTTCAGTACACGCTGCATAGGCACCAAACCAAGCACACAATTTACATCCCCTGGCAGTGCAAAGCAACCAGTTACTACAGTCCAGTACACAGATAGGAGTCCATAACCTTGGAGAATTGCATTGGCTCTGTTTATTTAATCTCAACCCCATTAAGTGACAATGTATCAGGAGCAGTGTAGGAGGCAAAACCCAGTTGCCAGATGAAGCCACTGCCAGTTAAACGTGCAGGACAAGCACTTTCACAATTACACAGACTATGTAATAAATATGGACTTTTAGTTCTTCTCACTTTTATCAAATTCAGCTGTGAACAAGAGCAGAGCTAGAGGGAGGAAARGGAGTGAGAAGGCAATGAKCTTCTCAAGCTCAAGGTGTGCCCCWGGGTGGGAGGAAGAAGGGTCCTTTCCTCAAAGAGATACATTTGGGTTACTGGAGGTGACACAGGTTCTTGGAGCTGTCTGCTCAAAGCAGAGCCACCTGACTACTCGAGATTAAAGCTCCTGATCAAAATGTAAAGCTTGAACTGTAATTTCTCTTTCTGGGTGTCTATTCCCAGTTCACAAGCTGCAAGTGAGCTGGGGATCACTTGAGAGAGATTCAGCTGTGGACCTCCACCACTCCCTGTGCAGAAGAGAATCCCTGTAGAGGAACCAGAGTGGGAGCTTGGCAGAGATGCAGAGATTTGCCCCAAACCCATGGCTGTGCTTCCTCAAACCAYATGCCTTTTTTTGCCTTTGCTTAAATTTAACAAAATGTGAGTGTCCTGAAATGCACTTCATATGATTTGAAGGATAAAAATGTCCCTGTCTTGCTTGTGCCAGTTTATTGCTAATGTGGGCAGGTGATTCATCAATGGATGAGATGAGATTTTCCAGTTGTTTTAAAATGATGAGGTAGTTTTCAGAGCTCATACAATTTGTTATTAGATACATGATTTATTAATATATTTGTCAAATAATGTATTTGACAAGTTTTAAAAACATTTCTGGCTAATTGYTTTTTTAACTGATCAATCTTAAAAGGGGTATAGCAAGATAACATTTTATTTTATAATACATATTTTTCTAGTCTCTCCCTTGTCATAGCCCATTGAAAGGGGTGAAAATGTAAACATGGATCCATGTTTGCTCATGATTTTTCTTTGGTTTACTACTGATTTTCTTTGTTCACGATAGATTCAACCTTGCAAGTTAAACTAGACAAGGAGAATGGCCAGTTTCAAACTCCAATTTACAGTTTCATAATTCATTGGTGTAATTGTAATTGCTTTCAGCAGCAATGGGATCTTCTAACAGCATTTAGATTTTTTTTGTTTTGGTTTCACTCTAAACTATACCTACATGCCCATCTATCCCTTACTAGGTCCCATTCAGAAACATAATTTTCAGGATTATATTTTCTTGTTGAAGGCTTGATTGAAAGATGGATTCAGGCTCAGACACATGCACACTTAACAAAGCAGATGCAGCRATTTCCTCAAGCTGTTTGTTACCACCTGCTTGTCAGACAATGCATCCCACCAAGCAGTGGATGGAGCAGAGCACGTGAGCCTCTGGTACCTAATTCACTGCAAAGTCCTGGGGCTCAGCTAAATTCCCTGGACACGTTYCCTTCCCTCTGCAGATGCCAAGCCTTGAACATGCACTCAAGGCCCACTGACATAGRCTGGAATTATTAATGATCTGAGCAGTTTTGCTGATTGAGAGCAGAGCTCCCAGTCCTGTGATGAGATGGGGCAGGAGTGTCCCCAGGCTGTGCTGGGCAGCGCTGAGGTTCTGCTAGGGCAGAAGGGTCTGGCAGCAGCAGGACAGAGCCAGGTGCTCAGGCTGAGCTCACACATCCCCTCGCTCGTGCTAATGCTCATTTCCAGCCCCAGCTGCTTTTTAGTGCCCCTCTGCCAACCCCTGCTCCCCTAACTCTGCGGACAGAGCAGACCATGTGCCTCTTCCCTGTGCTCTCWGGGCAAAAGCAGGCAGGCAGCTTAACCACCTGCTAAACTATTTAAACCTAAGGTAGTTTTAAAGCCATAATAGCCTAGACAAAAAACAGGGGAGAAGTCTTGGAGACCATTCTGCTGAATAAATGTGGGGAAATTTCTGACACTGGACTGTAACTGGGAGAAGTAGAGCAGTGATGCCTTAACCACAGTAATTGTTTGTTAACTGATATTGTGGGTTCACAACCACTTTTCTGAGACTACTGGGTGAGGGGGGGAAGAGAGAGATGGGTTACACTCAGATGTAAATCTTTGCAAGATCAGCATGTACACACCCTTCACAAACCTGCTCATGCAGCTTGCATAGAAGCCGACGAAGACTTGCTGATTCAGGGTTTTCTTAATAACAAAAATGTATTTCTTGGAATTTCAGTTTTGGAACAYGATGCAGTCTGCTAAACTCTCTTTTATTAAAAAATAAACCAGAAGGAATAGCACCAGCCGGTGCTGGGGAGGCAGACTATTATATTGAGAGCAAGAGCCTATGCATATACATTGAATAAATTTCATTTCTTAGATATGCCATATGTATACCTAGCCCTGCAAACACACTCCCACCAGGCTTATTGACATGGGACAAAGACACTGCCTGATCCAGTCTTTACAGATAAGATCCTTCCATCTGCAAGAGCAAGTTTTCTGACAACTCTTTCTTAGCATTTCTCA
>NW_026623348.1:969229-978301 GCF_030028575.1 Malurus melanocephalus | reverse complement strand
TTTTTTTTTTTTTTTTTTTTTCTTTTATATACAATTTAAAGTTATCTTTGTCTTCAGCTGTGGTATTGTCATCCAAACAGCTCAGAAACACCAGCTACAGCAGACAGGGTGAGCACAGACTTCAGGAACCAGTGAGAGTGGGGAGATCTGCATATTCAGAGCAGGAGCTGCACATACAAACTGAGCCACTGCCACCAATGGGCAAACTGATTATTGTTTATTTGAGGGAGAGAAATGAGTTCTAACTGGCCAAGACACTTCTGTTATCATGAAATGCATATTTGGCTACAGCAAATAGCTTCAAATCAGAAAAGTGGCATTTTTGTGCTGGCTGTTTATAAACAGGATGTAGTYAGCGTAAGGCAAACCAGCTGCAGTAACTGCAGATTTTCAAGGCCAGACTCAAATGTATCATACTTTATCATTATTTTTTCTCATATTTTCTAACACTCAAGGCCTTGCAGTTTAGAATTACCCAAGGAAGTAGCTTGACTGGTTGGTTGGCACTTAATATTGTATGGCAGCCCATTGTTTTTCAGCGAGTTTGTATTTTCACCTGAAACTTTATCCAAGCATCCCAGGCCCAGCCCTGTTTTTGATAAAGTCAATGYCAGTGTCATGAGCTTTAGGAAGTACACAACTGAACTCAATAAAATTGAAAACTGGGGAACCTCTTCAGTATTAAGAATGGGTTAGCTGAGATGAGAGTCAGAAATTCAAAGCCTGTTGCTGACTGCCTGACCCCAGGGGAGTGGAGGTGGAAATGGGCAAAGAGAGGGGTAGCAATAAGGTGATGGGGTAGCATCACAGGTACAGCTTTCTGGAAAACAGATGAAACTTTAATCCAGATGTCTTCCTAACACTCACAATAAAATTGGTGGGAGTGGTTGAGAAAGCCTTTTTTTTTATTTAATCTCTTGCATCAATGTGYAACAGTAATTCTTGTTTCTTGCAAGAAAAACATTGTGAAGACAAGAGCAGCTTTCCAAGGGGGAAAAAAAGGAAGACATGAGACTGCAGTACAGAAATCTGTAAGCAGTTGCTAGAAGTTTTCTCCAAAGTGGTACACACAGAGTTTGCTTTTGACTGCAGTAATAACTAAAGCAACTTATCTTCTGCCAGAAAAACACATTTCTTTCCAACAGAAAACTGCTATGAGTGTGCCGTGGTCTTCATCATTCTTCAACGTCCCCTCTGTGAACAACATTGAAAAGGCCAACTTTTTTCAGCTGTTTTGGTTTTTTTTGCTTCTGTGCATCTGTCAGTGACAGTACTAATAARTTTTGAAACAAAAGGACAATTTGTTACTTTAAAATTAGCACCATGACTGGTCTTTGTATGGAAATAAGGTTATTCTGCTCAAATGAAATTGCTGAGCTGAATGCACAGTTTGAAGTTCATGACCCATTGAAATGATGATTTATGGAACTTTCTTACAAATTACCTGTGTTAGTATCACATGCAATGTATTTCTATCACTAGATCTTTGGAAGGAGTTTTCTTTTGCAAGATCCTTCTTGTTTATTGGGGRTATTTTAGTTCCCTCAATACTGTCCCACAGGAAGGTTTAAATTTTACAGTGCACTAGAAATCTCTGAGGTTTCTGCTTTCAGATAAATGCTTGGCAGTGTCCAGGCTCAGTCCACTTGTATGGATAATACAGTGCAAAGCCTTTCTTCTGTGCTATCACCCATTTACATTTGGGCTGAGCTTTGGAAAGATGGGTCATGTTGTCAAGATCTGCACTGAGATGTGACAGAGAAAGAAGTAAGAAAAAAAACCTGCAAGAGTTACCACAGTAATTCCACTTGTCTTCTAGTCTGTGCCCAATGCTAAACCTCTTACATGAGAAGACAAGAAAAATTGATGTGGGATCAAAGAATTAAGGGGAGATCATGGTGAATCAAGAAGCAGTTTGCTTTGGAGGATTAGAATATGAAAGGCAAAAATAAGTATGTGGAATAAAAAAATGCTGGGGAATGAGAACAGAGTGGTGTGGAATTCCCTCTGTGTCATTTCCCCTGAATTTCATTCCTTGAAAGTCCTCAATATACAGCAAATATTTGAGAGACCAGTGCCAGAGCAGTATTTTGTATATTCTGTGGATGGAAGAGTACTGGGAATCTGGTCAGCAGTGTAATTGTTTATATTCATTATAAACAATCTGTGTTATTTGGCAACAAAACCTGCCTTTCTGAGTTGACTCTCATTGCTGCTGAGTTAGTTCTATCAGCTGGTTGTAATTTCACTTTGGGGGCATGCAAAAGTACATTGTATTTCTTCCAAATTATCTGTGGGAAAAACCTGAAGAATACACCAAAGGCCCCTCAGCCTTGTGGGACCTCTTTTGGCCCTGTTTCAATAGTGTTCAAGGGCCATAAGAGGATGCAGAATAGGTTYAGTTTGCATGTGTCTTGTACCACTGTTACATACATCTGCATCTTCTTTCCTGGCTTTAATACCAACTACTCTCTTCTTGAACCTACAATGATAGCAAATAATAATAATTATTATTATGGTAAAATAATGAAGAAATAATAATAATTATTATGGTAAAATAATGAAGAAAAATGCTATTGGAGGTGGATTGGGACATGGAATGGGGCAAAAAGATCTTACTGTGAAAAGTTAATGCCGTATCTGGCTTAAAAAATGAAACAAATAATACAGAAGCTGTTTTCTGAGCTTTCCATGCAAAGCTGAGTTTATCACAGATGTGCAAATGTGGTTTCTGCAAAATGAGACTTTGTTTTGTCCAAGCTACTCTGCACCTGAAGGAACTCCTTGTGCTTCATGTAAATGTGTACTTGTGCTCCTACTTAGAGCAAGGGGAGCAGAAAAGATTTTCTATCAGATATTTGGGAGAGAGATTCCAAATGATCCTCTACTATTTGAGGAGGAACTACATCTTCTGGCTTTTTTTTTTTTTTTTTCTCCTAGAGGAATACAGAGGAGGCCTGACAATGAGTTAGCCAGTAACTTCATCGTTTGGGTCTTTCACCTCATGGTCTTAACTCTGCTCACGATGGGTCAAAGCAAGGACTCAAAACCTGAACTTTAACATCCCACATTACTTGTTCTAACTATTAGGAGGCGGTCACTTGAAAGGAGATTTTTCTGTCACTCTTGAGCTGTTCCAATTCATAGGAATAATTAAATATTATTAAACTTAATAAGAGATAGATTCAACAATCCAGCAAGTTTGAGCATTTGCCTTTGGTGATGATGCAGGTTTGAGTCTCTGCTCCAGTGACTCACCAGAGTGAACAGGCACAGCTGAATTGCTGGATGGGGAYTGCTTTTGCTTGACTGATGTTTTCTATGGAAAAAAGAAACCCCAAACCAAACTGTTTGTTGAAACAGGGCCGATGAGCCTTACCACATCCCTGCTGCTTCTCTGGCCACAGACATGATTGTACTCACACAAAAATATTATGAGAGTGTGTCTCAGCCATGTGTTTTYGAAGAGCATTTCATCATTGAACAGTTTTAGCTCCTCTCTCGTGCTGGCAGCCTCCACTGCGGGGGAATGTGTTTGTGCTCACACCTGTGCCTAGAGATCACAACTGCACAAGAACATGAAAGAATTTTTCAGTGTATATTAGGTGCTTTAAAAAAATTCCTCTAATCTTCTGTTTTCCAGTCTTTTTCCCCTTGTCTATTTTTGCTAAGCCTGTGCTTGTCATGCCTGTGGGCTTCAAAGCGAGGAAGACTTTTATTCTGACAGTAGCTGTTTCTACTACAGGAGTGCCTTCACTTTGGCTGTGGTGTTCCTCCAGGAAGGTGAGGCTCTGCTCTCAGCTTACAGCCAGGCTATCCCATCTCCACTGAGTTGACCCAAGGACAGAATTTAGATCTGTGGGCTGGAGGCTGAGCTTTTGCTTTTCTTTAGCAAGTCTGACTCTCTCTTCATCCCTCCWGCTTTTGAAATGTGCAGCAGAAGCTTCTCTAAATTTTAATCGGGCATTTTCATTTGTTCAGTACTTGAAGAGCAGAATTTGTTTACCGAGGATTTAAATTTCTCTAAAGCAGAGAGAAACCAAATAGCACTGCTCTTTAAGCATGTCTCCACATTTAGAAAGCATTGGGTTACACTTTCCATTTGAAGCTTTTCTTCTTAAAAACTAATTCAGACACCCCTCCTGAGACTTTTGCAGCACTGCCCCCCCGTAACCTGATCTGCCCCCGCCAGGGAGCACAGCCCGCTGCTTGCCAGGTGTGCTGGCAAGTTTGTCACATAAAAGACTTCTGGCATAGCTGTTGGCAACATGAGCTCTGAAAAGGCATTCAAAGAGGGCTTTATATATACTTAAGTGTAAGAGATGTGCTATTTTGCTAACAGGATTCAGTATCTGTATTTTACTGTAAATGCGGCTTTTTCTCTATAGGCTATGAATGAGAAATTAATTTTATTGACTTTATCGATGGCTTTGGTTTGGACATAGATCTCTTCCCACAGGCATCCTTTGACATCATTCCTTTACCTGAGTGCTATCAGAACTAGTAGGAGGCAACCAGCATTTCTATTGGAATGAATTCTCTTGTTATTATAGTGTCAGGCACTCAGGATTGTCTGACCCTGCAATCTGGAGGCCCAGAGTGTCTGCAGTCCTGGGAAATACTTCTGAAAAATAGTGATAACTAAGATAATAATAATTCTCAGCACTCCTGTAAAGCTTTTAATCCACTGATCTCAACCAGATACTGGCATTTACTACTGGAGGAAAGCTAAATTTGTGGCATGAGGGATCCTATCATTTGAAGGAAGAAGCCTGCAGAACACTGTGCACTGGGCTGTTAGAAAGGACAATGGTCAATTGTTGTGAGTAACATACTGATCTCACTGCACTTAATGGCAAAATGACTTCAGTGGAGCCATAAACACAAGAAAGCATTGGGAAAAATATCRTCAGGGTCTCCGTATTCAAAATATTCCTTTTGTAACAAAGCACTGCACATTGTAATGCAGATGTTTGGTATTTGTTGCTTATTTTGCATGTCAGACTTACTCTTTYTGACTATTTGTATTCTTTGTCTAATTTTCTTCAAATTTGAATATGCAGAGATACAACTTTGTAAAGAAAGTGAAATATTGTAAAGTRCTCTGCAAATATTGACATTATGTCAAATTGATTTACTTGTACATCAGATTCTTTGTTTACATTTCACAGAAATTCAAGAAACGTCATTTTTTTGGCACCAGCATTCATGGCAAATAGCCTTCAAAGTGTCATTGACAAGATTTGGATAAAGAAAAAATTTACATTTGCATGTGCACACGCTGGTATTTGCTTTAGAGAAGTAGGCAAACACATCCAGCTAGAAGGGAGATAGCTAATCATGTACCTTCCTGACAAAGTAGCTAATCAATGCTATATGACTAGCAAGTACCTTACAGCCTCACAGAAAAATTACAATCAATCCAAACTGCTAAGAATTGGGAAAAAAAAAACCTTTTAAAAAAATAAGTTTGCATAGCAAGCACTTCAGAAGCAGCTGTGATTTGTTTAYGGATTTTCTACAATCAGAAGGAAAAACTACATTTCCTTGATAAATGACTTATTGTTAATTATTCACTGAGTCCCATTCTTCCACCTACTTTAATGCACTCTAACAGAGTGAATCTTAACACCCAATATAATGAAAGTAAATTTTCACCCTTAATGCAGTGTGAATGGCACAATTGCTTTATTCTTTTATTCACAGAGTGTCAGTCATTCATTTCAGCTCTGCATCATTCAATAGGACTAAGATGTGCAGTGAATGTGATTCCAGTCATGTCATCCTGTTAGTGCAAAGTGATTCTCAACAGCACTTGACAGCACACTGCTGGATTGGCTCAGTGCATTAAAACAAACCAAATTATTCTGGTTTTATGTACATATCGGTGCTTGTTGACATACTAGTAAATTGTTTTAATAGCCTGTACTTATGAAGGTGTATATCTTTGTAGTTAAATTCCAATACATTGTAAAGTATACTTTACATAGAAAATATTACTCTCTCAGGAAAACTGTAATCACAAAGTTTAGGCTCAAAAAATACAGTGATTCTAACTGCTTTATCCACCCTTTGAGCAGCCATCACAAGCTAAATGCGTGTGACTGAACCATGAGTGAGTGGCCTGAGATGCAGCTTTGGAGCAATGGGAACGTGCTGCCAGTTACAGCCCAATTAAGTGGTTCTGCTTAGCTGTTTGTGGCCAGAGCTGCAGCCTTGATGAAAACCAAACCAATAYGGTTTTTTACACAATCCTCAAAAATAATTTCCTTTAAGCAGTMTTCAGACCAGATTTATATCATGTGTCAAACAAAGGAGATGATGAATACTTCCCTCAGTTAATACCATCTTCAAGTGARAGGTGTGCGCTGGCCTAGCAAAGCAATAAATAAATCCACAGTAATGAATACTGACACTCATTGCTCCTTTATTCCTGCCTCTGCTTTCAGCTCTGTGCTGCCAACTCAGATGTACAGAAAATTATGGGTCCTGTATATGAAGACTGACCAGTTTCCTCTAATTCGTGGTGGTCCTTAAGGAGGAAATAATTCATCTCACTAACCTTTATGGACTTTAGTGCACAGATGACTTGCTGATGTTTTTAATTGGTTCARCTGTACGAGTTTGATGTGGTTTGCTACACTTGCTGCTTTTGTTATGAAATATCAAAACACCAAGGAAGTCTCATTCTGCTGCACATCCGACCTCTCATCTACCCACGCAGCTGTTACTGGCTTGTGGTTTTGAAAATTTGATCAGAGGGGTCTTTCAGTKACCAGATGAATTAAGATTCTTTCAGTGAGTCCAGATACTGAGGGGCGAAACATGTTGCTGAGGCCAGACAGAAACTTTTTTTGGCACTAGTGTATCTCGCTGAGGTGCCTATTCTTTGCTTGATTGTGCTCACATCCACCTGTGTGTAGGACTTGGTGTCTCCCAAAACAGCTGAACCTTTGCCACTTAAGCAAGATCTAACTCCTTTCAGAGTGGAGGTAATTCCTAATAGCCCTAGAAAACTWGTGCCATCAATTTGAATATATTCGACATTAGAAATAAATGAGCTACATCTACTTTGGGAGGGAAAAAAGGGAATAGGGTGATGGGGCATTCCAAGAGTGGGAATGGGTCACTTACAAGTCCCTTWATTTTAATATTGCATAGCTGGAGAACCACAGTCATGATACAAACCTGCCTCCAAGGGAGACAGATCTGAAAATCTYACAGAAAGAATCTGCAGGGTGAAGGAATTCTCACAATTACTAATTTTAGCTGCCAGTCCACTGATAGGTTTTATTYGACAGCACTGGTTGGGAATCACTGTCTGATCAGGGAAGAGCTATAGAGCTACAATGGGTTGTATTTTACAAGCACTGATCAAATCTGATTTAAATAGGCAATGCAGATATCTAAATAGCATGGTTGTCCACTTTGCCCTTGTCACCTGAATATCTACCTCMTTAGCAAAACTCCTGATAAATGGAGAATTCCTAATAAATGCATGCTTTCATTTGATTCCATCTGAACACTGAACTTTCTCTGTTATTTGAGAATGAATAGACAGAATATCAAATCACAGAACAGTATGAGTATTTGTATTATTGTTTCATTTTACTTTTAATAAAACAATAATACAAATACTCTGGAACTRCCAGTACACTGAAATCTGAGGATTTGAGGTGGTTTGCAAAACACCCAGAAATGAAACCTGATAGATTGCTTACAGTCCCTCATGCTATGGACRCTCTCCTTCAGACCTCATGGATGCTTTATAGAATATCCTCAAAYGGCTAATAGTACATCCACAAAGTGGAATACTTCACCCTTTGCACAGAAACTCTTCATTGGCTTCTAAGTCTGAGGCAGGCTGCAAAGATGCTCTGTAACCATTAACAGCACAAAGAGAAAATGGGATTTGTTTGCATTTCAATCACTGATTAAACAATACTATCTAAAGTAACAATCTTAACTGGACTAGGGAAAGGGCAGAGGGCACTTAGTTCTGTATACAAAATKCAGAAATCAAAAGCCCTTGTGTTTGCATTTTTCATTATGGGAATTAGATAGACAAGTAATAACGATAGTGGGAGAAGCACAGCGGAGAGATTCACTTCTGTAAGAAAGAAGCCAGACCACACCCATCTTCTATCATACTAAAAACTCAGATTATTAGGCACAGGCAATTCTTGTATGTGTGAAATAAAGTGGGTACATGAGCCRATGGAAATATTGTATTTGCATTAGTATATTACACTAACCATAGAACAGTTGTGACAGGAATTTTTTTTTTTTTCCTTTACAGTAAGTGTTAGGTTTATAACACTTATTCTTTGAAGAATACCTTACTGATTTGGCTTTGTCTGTTTTTCTGTTTATCAAAGTTGAAACTTGTTCCCGCTAAAATCAGTACATTTTAATTTTGATTTCAATGGTATCAGGGCGCAGTCCCAGCACACTGTGCTTGCAGAATGCTTTATTTATCCAGTTTTTGCAGTAAATACTATTGATCCCCTCTGCAAAAAACATGAAAACATGTGGCCAGTTAAAGGATGCTCATCTCTTTTTCAAAAGAGCATGATTATTGGCTGAACTGTTTAAAGGGTAATATACTAAAATATGTCAAAAATGTATTCAGCAGTATCAGAGATTTTACAAATTTCTTTGTTTCTCATTTTTTTAAATGAAAACACACACATACTGTAACAGCAGCAATCCCAACATCAACTGCTGCATTCCAAGCTGCTCCCACTTGAATAAAGAGATGGAAGGGGCAGACTGAGGAAAAAGGGTCTAACAGGGCAATCAGCATGGTTCTAGGCTGTTCACTTAGATATGGATGTGCTTCCACTCCTTCCAGAGTTCATGGCTCACTCTGACCAACCAGCCAAGCTGCTCCAACAGTCAGCTCCCACCTCGAACCCCCCAAAGCTGCACATTTTGCATAACAAGGATTTGCTTTGCCTGAGAGGAAGGAGGGAGGCATTGTCACAGCAGCCCCACTGGCAGACTGGAGCACTTCTTGCAGTCAGGTTGGAACAGAATGCGGGAGGCATAAAGAATGTGAGCCCAGAATTG
>NW_026623348.1:883476-969080 GCF_030028575.1 Malurus melanocephalus | reverse complement strand
TAGTCATCAACTCAGGCAGTCTTTATATCCAAAGCTGAATTATAATCTACTATTAAAAATTTCTGGAGAGGAACTAGCCCCAAACCTCTGGCCCACTGCTAATAGCCTGCCTGAAAATATTATTCCATCCTACTGCCCCACACAAATCATACAAYAGGGAAGCTGTTCACGTGAAAACAAAGCCTAGGAGCAACCTGCTTCTTGCATCCCTCTCTAGTGCTTGTTTTTAGTGTTGGCTTATTTTGTTTGCTTTAATGTTCACTAAAGCTGTTACAAATTATTTGYGTCTTAAACTCCTCTTGGCTCCCAAGTGTGGTTAGGAGAAATTAGTCACTCTTCACACGAGTGAAGAAGACAAATGGTGTGAGTCATCTCAGCCATAGGCATTTGGACTGATCCATCCAGCTGAAGGAATTTTACAGGAATACAGATCCCAGTCCTTGTGGAAGAGATGAGTGCCCTCAGTACGTACGACAAAGGTCGTTCCTTTTCCAGTCCTGGAGGTTCCTTTGGGTCAGCCAATTCAGCTGCACCTGGGACCTCCCCAAATTTGTGCCAATCAAAGTGAACCAGCTTAGCTTGAAAACTTTCATTTTAGAAGGCCTCACTCTGCTGCAGATAGAAGAAAGCTACAAAAGCAAAGTTATTACAGGAGACTGAGCCATTGCAGCCCATATTGAAATATGGCGTTACTCATCTTGTTAGATTACAYACAAAGAATCACTGATGATTTTAATTTCCTTAACATCACTGTGARCTGAAGGAGGTTGTCTTATCTCTGTGGTCAGCATAAATGCTAGTTTTCCTTCTATTTTTTCTCATTTTCCTAATTAGTGTATTTTTACAATCTGTTAATTCCAGCTCATGAATTATTCATTGTGACTCCACAAAACCAGCAATAGTTGCTTTGTATTGCATCCACTACAGATTGGTGGATGAAGAATTTAAAGAAGAAGAAAATGATATTAAAAAAAAAGTGGTTTCTCACTTATTCCAGCTCGATCTCTTCTCAAGCAGGAAATGGAGATCTGGGCACTTTTTGTGGACATCTTTAATTACAGGTCAAGAACAATGTGGYCAGTCTCTGCTGTATGCATCGCTTCTATGAAAATTTGCAACATCCACTTTTGCAAAAATGTAAGTATTATTTAAACACAATTATCACAAATATTTAGATACCAGTTTCATGAATTAAAATGAAATGTGTCTATGTGGTTCTACTGTTTTCAATAGCCTTAGTAGGTTTTCAGAGGACCATAGGGACACACACAACCAACAGATTCCAAACACAAAAATTACAAAATGCCTCCCAATTCAGCTGTGACCAGAAGAATGGGATGTTTCTGGAGATCTTCGTCCACAGCCAGATGTTTTCACCCTCATTACTGAGAAGCTTAGCAGCTTTCAGATGGCCTCTGCAAATCCCTAGGTTGCCCTAAGCCTACTGGAGGATGACTTTAATTTGCATGTTAAAAGATAGGCAGGCTTGCATTTTAGGTTGTTTTTCTGCAGTCCCTCACAATTTGTCCCACAGATAAGACCTTCCCTGCAGATGCCATGATAGAAGGAAATGGAATTTCTTCTCTAGAACAGCCTCTGTTCACCACACAGTCTTCCAAGAGTCCAATAATTCTCTTGGCAAGTGTTAAAACAGTAAATAGACACACACATACACACACAGGTAAGTGCACATATACATACACAAACACATAAATATATATCTATCTATATATATGTGACTGCATAAATTCATGGGGAGTTTTTTTTCATTCAGTTGCTGATCAGACCTCCAGCAGAGCCTGACCTCAGAAGCTTTTCTCCTATCTCAGGGCTACAAACATGCATCGTAGAACTGCATAATATTAGCTCAAGGGCCTGCATACTTCAGTAGGAGTTGCATGAGCACCTAAATGTGTTTTATTTTGGCAGCAAAAAGCAGAAAGAACAATTAAAGAGGTTAGTGGGCAGCACACCAGGCAAAACAACAACYCCCATAGAGAGGGTCTCCACAAAAAGACAAACCTGGCTAAGATGAAGGCTGAGTCAATCACAGTTGAACACAACATTCATCTAACTGGATTCATCTGCTAATAGGACATTTACATTAATTAAACAGTTTGAAAAGCATTTGTGAAGTTTAGTTATTGACAAAGTGAAAAAATAGAACCTACTCTGTATGCCTTGKATCTTCCTAAATTAGCAACTAATGAAAACAAATTGTATTTAAAGGATTTTAATATTAATTAAGTTAATGATGACATATTCCAAGTAGTACACTTAGAATCAGTCTGTAATAGCAAGCTAACAGATGTTGGCATTTTTATTATTAATTATACATTTCATTATCATATGATGATTGTCAAACAACATTTGACAGCAAAAAATGTAGAAATGATTCACACGTTTTATATTGTAAAGATGATACTGTGCTTGATTTTATAACATGCTGGCTTAAATATGCCAGTTCCAAAATATTCTTTGTTTTAGCAGCCTGGAATACAGACAGCTTCTGCAGAACACCAAAGACTGACTAATCKAATACAGATTGAAGCTCTCAAAGAGAAACAAAATGAAACAGCTGTCACATTTGAAGGTGAAGCATGTATTTTAAGATTACCTCAAGTAGCAACAGAAGGTAAAAAATATCAATGTGTATATTTAACAAGCATCTTTTGCCTCTGTCATTCTTATGGTTATCAAACAAATATGTTGGGAAATACTGGCACTAACAAGTTACCATTCAACCAAGATAAAATTGGGGAGCAATCTATGCARTATTTGCAGTGTGAATGCATTTTACTTAGAATTTGTTTAAAATTTACAAAGTTTCATCTTCAAAATGAAGTACTGGAGTTATCTTATTGATTTCAAATCACATTACATATATCCTTCAGAATGTGATTTCAACAAAGTCTGCTGTAGGTACAGTAAATATCTGCAAAAGAACCTTTGGGAAGGGAGTGTGTATCACCACTGCATGTCTAAGCAGACAGATCAGAGCTCTCAAATCAAATACCATCACACATATCTTTATAATCACCCAGGATTTTTATTTTTTGCTTACTGTTTTCTAGCTCAGAATAATCTTTGTTCATTGAATAAATTTTAAATACTGTAAATGACAGTCCTCTAAAGGCCATGCGAGTCTCAAGACCTCATTCAATTGAATACAATCAAACAGTAGGAACATCTGAGATGTTACTGAGTCACAGTCAGCTTGATTTTTTAACAGAAAGGCTCATTTAGTAATTGTTAAACAAGTCATAAACACCCTTGCCAAACTCCATCACTTCAAAAGGCATGATTGGTAAATGAAAATGGATCCAAATTACCCTCTTTACTTCTGCAGGGCACGAAGTGCTCGGACACAGTAATAATTCTGTCTTCCTGTGTCCCTCACGCACACTTACCATTTCAGAATTAAGTTTTYTCAATGATCTCTTTCCCCGCTTTGTTCAAGTTTCACAGTTAGACTATCCTTCCCATTCTGTATTAGCACAGTTCACAAGAAGGCTATTTCAACTTCGTTTTTTAACACTTATCTGCTTAAAGTGCACATAATGTATGTCTGAAATACAGCCATTATCCAGAGTTCTGATTGTAGCAGAAGATTACTCTTAGCTGACTCACAGAAAATTGTTTAACTCTAAAATCCTGGGGTTTTGTCACAGAAGATTTTTTTTAAAAAAATTATCAGATTAAAATGTATCAGATTAATAGAATAAACCTGATTTATTTTCAATAAGCAAGGGACATTGTCTCATTGAAAATATTGGATTTTTCAGGGCATAGCAAGAGCACTGATGTTGCTCCTCAGCAAGAGGCTACTAAACCCATCAGCTGGTCATCTGTGTTAGCACCCTTTTCAATTATTAGTGTGCACAGATGTTAAATACTGAATTTCTCTTTCTCATTGCTATGAATATGTTCTCTTCATTTCTCTTGCATAGACAATGGAAAGTGAACAGTCTTTTCCACATGGTATTTTTCATGCAATAGCATGATACTGAACCTCTGGGCTTCCAAGTGCCCCAGAGRCAATTTGATTTGTGGCCCCCACTCTTTTAGCAGAAATTTGCTTAAGGCTGAGGATAAGGAGATAAGGATAATTACTCTGACATTTTCTAAGTTGGACCATTGAATGTTCTGCTTTTGGAGGATTACTCCTAGAGGATCTATTTAGGGTTGGTTCTGCTCCGGTCTTTTTATGTTTTATTTACCYTGTGCCTGTTTATTGTTTGCAAAATACACAGAGCATGGAATCTCAAAGGGTCATTTTCCATTGCTGCCCTCTGCTGTATTACCAATCTGTTCTCCAGCACGTGCAGAAGCTGGGCATGATTCAAGGGCATAAAGAGAAATTTCTTAATGGCTTTTGATCATTGTGTTCTCCAGTCATAAGGCCCCTCATACTCTTCTAGRAAACATCCCAGGTCATTCCTTATCACCAGGCTCTTGCTTCTGTGTTTTCTGTGTGGGTATCACTGCTCTTTCCTCTTCATTGGTGTTTGACACACAGCACTGCCCCCTCAGCCTGACCCACAGGCCCTACTGGCAGCACACATCCACTGACGATGTTTTGACCTAATTGCCCACGAGCAGTATTGAAATTCAGTGTGGAGCATATCAAGATCTACTTTCATTTCATTTGTCTTTCCATCATGAGGAGTACAGACAACCTCTTAYGATAAGTGGTAACAAGGTTTCTTCTTGAATTACTGAGCCTCAGCTGTACCAGGACCTGGCAGATTTCCAGTATAACCTATAAACTGGCTGAAGCTGAGTAAACAAATTATGGTGAATTTATGGTGCACAAATTTAGCCTTTCATTCTGTTTGCGATCCRTCAGTGAATATCCTACAGCTTGTTTTGCTTCATTCAGAACCTTTTGGCAAATAATTCTWTACTTGTATGTGGTGAGTTTTTAGCAAGTCTTTGGGATATTCCATTCTCAAGAGGTGTTGACAAATTTTCACAGAGGCTTTCATCCCTTTCTTTTAACTAGGTGTCAATTAAGCTTGTATTAAGCTTGCTCATATTCAGCATTACACAAAAGTTTCTGCCTGCCTTTTTTGTGGGTAATGAGAAATTTTTCCTTAAAACATCATGAAGACACAAACATACATTACAAAAGCAAACATCAAAGCAAAAAAAAAAAAAAAAATCCCGACAAAACCAATGGCCATTACACTAAGATTTAACTGCAAAATTGAGTCAGAAGCAGGAAATCAGGCTTGTAGCCTTAAGGTCTTTCCTAGAGTGCAGTTTAGCCTGTCGTGAATCCTATTTGACTAAACCTTAACAGAATAAAGTGCTTAGGTGTTCAGTGTAACCCTGAGCATGGTAGGAAAAAACCTCTTATTTTTCCTTTCCATACCAAAGTCATATTACTTACTGCATAAACCTAAACCCCATTGACAAAAGACAGGATGAAAATTCTAYTGCCAAAAGCTTGGACTGAGTGGGTGAGCACATTTCAGTGTAAAAGTTATGTTCCCTAATGACAGACATGGCTACGSTGCACAAGGCAGGGTCATGCCAGTCCCCAGCAAGCACAGCAAACCCAGACCCAGAATCCACCATCAATGCTCCTTCGTGCTGGAATGGAAAACAGATCGAATGCAAARGCTACTTCAGCTCTTCCCAGGCTCCTTTCTCATCCTCTCCTTTAGCAGAAGMTACAACAGGAATACTTAAAAAGTTCATGTTAGAAAAACAACTGAAACCACACAGCTTGCTGTCTGTTCTTGTTAATTTTCTTATCACTAGATTTTATTAATATTAATACTCTAAATGCATTCTTCCCAAATAGGTACAGACCTGTTAAATATTCCTGGTTGGAATATTTAAAGAGACTCTCATTGGTCAAAGAGATTGACATAAAGAGACTCTCATTGGTCAAAATGATTACCCCAGGTTTCTCAGTCTTAGCAGTGAATCAGGGAATAATCTACTTTTTGCTTTGCTCTACCTGAATTCTACTTAAACAGCAAGTTGAATAAAATACAGCTGGGTGTAGAGTCACAGAATATGCTGAGTTGGAAGGGACCCATCAGGATCATCAGTCCTATTCCTGGCCCTATGCAGAACAGCCCCAGGAGTCACATCATGTGCCCRAGAGTGTTGTCCAWATGCTTTATAAACTCTCTCAGGCCTGGTGCTGTGACCACTTCCCTGGTGASCCTGTTCCAGTGTTCAGGTAMYCGCTGGGSTGAAAGCCTTTTCCTATTACCCACCCTWAACCTCTCCTGACTCAGCTTCCTGTTGTTTCCTCGAGTCCTGTCCCTGGTCACCAGAGAGAAGAGATGGGTAYCTSCCCTTCCACTTCCCCTGTGAGGATGCTGAAGATCCCAATGAGGTCATCTCAAAGCCTGTGCATCTCTTAAGCTGCATTTAAATGTMATTTCAGGTCTATTTCAAAGACAAACATAGTACTTAAATGATGCAGACTTTGTSATGGTTCTCTATAGAGAAATCTATSTTAGATAGTTTGCTCTATCTTGAGCAGACTGATTTATGTGGATATCTTCGGAAAGAAAGACGGAAGACACTGGAACATTTTCAAAGAAAAATCCTYTTAAAGAAAGCTGATGCAGGCTAATGCAAGTATTAAAAGCAATTATCCAAATGTTTCTGTATTTGCTCAGCTGTAAACTTACCGGAAAGATTGGTATAAAACCCATGTAAAGCTTTAGAAATGTTTTAATGACCTCTAAACCAAGAAATTTTGAAATGATCACAATCCAGATGGTGCAATGCTTTGGGACATGGTGGTAGTCAGTACCATCCATCCTGGCGATGCACCATCTGCAGTCAGGAAATTCAACCACACCTTTTATCCTGACTCCCTAACCTGCTGCCAGGCATCCATGCTTATGGCAAGTTGTATAAACCTATTAAATGCATTTAGAAAGCCTTTTTCTCTTCCTCAAAAAGTTCTGTAAATACTATTATGCCTACAACGGATTAAAAGTCACACTATACATGTCTGTGATGGCTGGGAATTCTAGAGGACCTTGAGTTACAGCTAAACTTGATTAAASCTCTCATTAAGCTCGTGGCAACCCYGGGTCCAGTTCTTGCTCCAGATACATATAATTAAATGGATTCATACATATCCTCATACACATATGCAACTGGCAGAATCAGCTGATTGCTATTTGGACACCTGGGAACTGTACATTTGCTGCTGATATACATTTCAGAGCTGGAGGACAGAGACTAAATGAACTGATTAGCTTTTTAGATATGCCTTGGAAATGGACTTTGACCTGAATTTACTTTTTGCTTGAGATTATTTTACTTACCTTTCTAGCCTACCATGAGCAATGAGCAAATGCAGTATTTCAAACACCCTTCACTCTAAAGGCAGATTTACAGAAAAAGCTCAAATTTAAACAGAAAAGGAATACTTCAACRACAATGAAAAAATAGTATTTGAATAAGAATTGAAAGAAATTGATACTATCCACCAGACTTTTAAACTAAATTCATAGACTGAATATTTCTTTAAAATTAAAGAAGTTCTTTTGCTGTGTTAACATTTTTCCTTCTGTGCTGTTGCAACCACTCTCCCACTCCTTTATCTGACTGTTATGGTAATAACAGGTCCTAGGGCCATATGTTCAAATACATTAGAATTCATGATGGCTTTGTTCTAGTTTCTTAGTTCTTATTAAGACTGACAATCTTCAAGGAAAATGGGCTTCACCAGCACATTCCTTAGCATTGTAAAAGATGAATGTTCACAAACATAGTGCACAGGTGTTTGTGCATGGGTTGTAGGCCTGCTCTGGTAAGCACCTACTCCTGGTCATATTTGGAACAGTTGCCTTGCCTTCAAAGGAATCTCTGGAAGAGAGATTGTCCTCAAAGGAGGCTCTGCCAAATTTACTGGCATGAGCAAGAATTCCCAGGATAAGGCCCTAGATATGTATAGATAGGAGTGAAAGCCAAACTTTGCATGGAGATAACAGGATCAGAGCCACAGGGCAAGCTGGCACCTGCATTCTGAGAGCAACAGATCCTAACCTGGCCTGATCCTGCCTGGCTGTGGACAACCATTCCAGGGATTGCCCTTGGTCATAGCCCTGTGGGCAGCCTGGGGCACACCTTACCATCTAAAGATGGGCCTTTGCAGAGTGATTCTGAAGCTAACATAAATCTTAGCAGTACCTGCATGTTAAACAAAGGGGRTTGAAAATTTCAGGGTACATAAAATTTACAGATACGCAGTCTCAGAGGGAATGAAACTATTCAGAAAGTCAGACCATGTTGTAGAACAGTTTGGCCAAATGAGTAAATTCAGAGAAGTATAAATGTTATTCACTGACATTTTCTAGGTGAAATATTTTGACTTTTTGTTCCAAAATGACATTGCATTTTGAAACTGACAGACCCATTTGGTTTTGGGGATGAAAAMGTCGTAAACGACTCTCTTAGAAAATAAAGTTCTTTCTCTCAGGTCAGGCAAAATGTTCTGCGTCAGCTGAGACTGACATTTAAATATATTCTTTCCAGGCTAGACACAAGCAGAAAAATCCAGCTATAATCTCAACACATCCTGGTAAATGTATAAAACTGAACAATTGTTTCCAAATATGTACACTATTGGGAAAAGCAGCAATTGTTGTTTCAGCTTTCAAACAAGGATGTAGTTATTGAATTGGGTTACTTAAAAAGCACCCACCATTCAGTTTCATTAAAAGCTCTTTCCAATTAACAAAACAGATGTGTTTAGGATTACAAAAAAAACAACCACAAACTTCCTTAGAGCTTGTCTAGTCATAAATATGCTATTAGACCTGCAAAGATTTTCACCTCCTCTCACATAAGACATTCCAAGGTTCTCCTGGCCAGCCTTCAGGACTCAGGATCCCATTTTATGAAGTTAAACTACTTTAGTCTGTGACCTTTAGGATTAACTGTTTGGGGATTTTCTTCTCACACATATTTTTATTCTGTTATCCAATTCGTGCAATTGTTTTAGAGCAACTGTGCTCATGAAATGTACTTTGTAGAGCTTGAAAAAAGAAATAAGTGCTAAGGAAGGCTTCTTATTTATACACCAAGGCTGTGTATTACATTTGCATAATATGATATCAGAAAAATAAATGGCACCAGAAATAAGTGTATGGAGGGAAGTGCTAATGAGCTGTGCAGAACAGGGAAAGACAGTATTTTTTTACAGAGGATATGGATCTACATTTTGGGAGAAAGGAAAATCACAGAATTTTTCTCTAACGAAAACCTAAACAAAGAGACATTGGACCACATTTCCCTCCCTCCCCTCCAGAATTTGTTAAGATGTTTACAGAACTCATTCTGAATATTAATAAAACATGCATGCAAAGCTGTACAGACAGCAAACACGCACAGTGGAGCATGGCATTGCAGAGGCAGTTTAATGTGGTAGCTGTGCTCCACTAACATTATGCAGAACAGTGAAGGTACCTGAAAATGCCCAAGATACACGTGCATTTGTAAGCACACAAGCATGAGACAAATGTATCAGTTAACAGGGTTAGCCCAGTTAAAAGAAGGAGAATCTAGAGCARAGGAAATAAAGCCAGGTAGAATTGCAGCATCTCCAAGAGATGGTGGTTAAAGTACAACCTTAGTGCAGGCCCAGCTCTGTGYTGTCACATCCTTCACATAGAATTTGTTTAACCCAATCTATCACTGTGCTGTGTACAGATTTTTAAGAAACAGATCAAGTTCATGCACTTTTTTTTCTCTTTGGAAGATGAGAAGCATGCCTCCATTTCTGCTGAAGTCAATGGGAGTTCTACTGTTGACATCTATGGAAGCAGAACTRCCTCCTATGCTTTAGCAGCTGCCATCCTTCTCTTCTGGTAAAATGAGTGTTCCCCACAGGCTTCCAGACCTGCTGATTGATGCTGCAGCAGTACAGCAAAGGGTCGAACAGGGCAAGGAAAGGCTGCACAGTTTACAGCAAACACACCTCTAAGGTGTCCTTCTTATTACAGGTCTTCTATATGCAAATGTAGAAAACCAAAAAGACTTGAAGGGATTTTAAAACACCTCTTTATTAAACCTGGCTGCTCATTGTGCTGCTCGTTGAAAAGCTAGGAAATATTTCTTAAAAAACAGCTACCACCATAACACTGATTCACTGTGAGGCTTTTCTTGGACAAACACATTCACTGAAGAAACAAAAACAATACCAAAGCCCAAACCAACAAGCTGTCCTCTCAATTTACAGTCCTTTTACAATACCTTGTATTATTGATGGGACACGGCTTCACAATTCTTTTTTTTATATTTTTTTTTTTGACATTACATGGAGATGACTGTACAGTGCACAGCCAGTCACTGTATCTGGTGGATAATTTTACATCCTGCTCAGATGCTGGATTATATATGGTCCCACAGTGAGAACATCCAATAGACTTTTTTCTTCAATGGGGCTATAAATACAAGTAAAGGCAAAGTACTGCACATAAGGTGCCTATATATTGCTTTAGTGAGGAATGAAAGATGCTGGGGGTTTTGGTGTGGAGTTGTCCTGTCTTACAGCATACTGAATAAATTGATATCTTTGTTCATGGAAAGGTAAATTTCTCCATGGCCAATGTGTTAAAAAAAAAATCTCTGAGGCATTCTCAAAGGCAACCTACAGTGTTTTTTGTCCTGTTATCACTACAGTCTGGGATGCAGTTAAGACAAATTTTGGATCTGCCACTTTCTTCTGGTTTCTTCTGGTGACATTTTGGAAAGAAGATTCCTGGTATGTGTTAAGCCTGATGGTGAACTATTTTGGAACATTTTGGCTTCAGAGTTTACAGTTATACTAATGTTAGCAAGGGGAGTGACAACGCCCATTCTGCATATTTTACAGTGGTGCTAGGTTTAGTAAGAYCTACATAAAACTGTGTGAGGAAAAGATCAAATTGTCTTGTTCAAAAYCTCTCTTAAGAGATACTTTTGGAATCTAGGAAAAATTCTGAAAAGAGAAAAGCTCCTCAAATCCTATATTTTTCCCTAAAAAGCCAGAGACACAGAAACACAACACTGCAGCCTTTAGCCTACCATAGTAATGCTTTGGAGTGTTCAGAAAGAAGGAAGTATCAAATCTTGTTGCTCACTTACACCTTCATGGCTTGTTTTTAGACAAAGTCAGGCAGCCTTRGTACATCATATTGTAACAGCCTAACTTGAGATTCGAAAAGTACCTGATAGAAAGAATGTAAAATTCTTCTCTGTTATTGAAAATCTAAACTAAACCCACAGAAGAGTGCTTTATTCCTCAAGAGGTACCAGTGAAGTCACTACGGACCCGTGTGATGGAACTGTTGCCCAGTTACACACAACCTGTCACCCTAAATTTGGAGTGTAACAACCAACAAGGTGGCAAAGCAGGAGTCTGTAATAGAGTGGAATCTATAGGAGTAGCTGCCTAAAGGGAATTTTTCCGTTGCCTTTGAGTTACAGCAAAGAAATGAAACAATTCTACTGCAATATAGTGGAGGAACTTTTACTCTTGTTATCAAACTTCTGAAAAATATTAATTTGCTTTTGAAGAGGCACTTGAGTATTTCCTTTCCTGGTCAGAACCGAGAAGTCTTCGGGGTTTTATTTTCCACCAAGCTTAAAACTTACTCTTTACGATTCTGACTTACAGATTGAGGTTTGTCTTCCTCTTTAAACAATTTAGACTGCGGTGTACTGACAAATACTTAAAATCAACTTTAAGAAATCAGTGTGCAGAGAGAGAAAAGAGAGAGGTGAAATCTGCACTGCAGCTGAGCTGGGAAAGATCTTGTCTGTGAGGACTCTAGGCTGCAGGTCTGACAGGCTTGGGGCTCCTTGCACACCATCAGCACACACTACAGATGTGTCCTCCAGCAGGCAATGCCTCCTTCTGTGCTCTACACTGCCCTTGTGGGGACCAGGCACATCCCTGAGCTGTACAGCAGGAAGCAGCCCTGCCCCTTTCTACATCCAGCTCATTTATGTAAGGGGTTGCCTTGCATTTTCATTGTTTGCCTTGTAAGGTGAGCCTACAAGTTTAAATACCGAGAATGAAGTGAAATCTTTCTGCTTTCTAATCCATAATCCACAATTTTTTTTATCTTTTTCAAGGGCCAGTGTTTTGATAATCAAAAATTCTCAAAAAACACAATTCCCCCTCTTAAACAGCAATCCGGGTTTAGCCAGAAAGCTTTGTCAAGTCTGGCTCAGCAGTTAGTCATCCTGGTTAACTGGATCAATGGTGACAGCTGTAATTACTRGAGATGAGATTGCCTGCACTGTAATTACACTTCAATCTTCAGTGTGAGATGGACTGTAGGACACACACTGCAGATTCTCCCAATTACAAACAGGTTATGGGGAGCATGGTACTTCTGTGCTAATCGTGTTTATTATTATATAGAATAAAAAAAAACAAACCACAAAACCATGGCACCAGCTAAAAGAATTGTTAATCTGAAGCAGTTTTTCTGATTCAAAGGCATTAATCCACAAAGCTTTATTGCTACGTGGGTTTTCAAGAAAACCACACTATAGAAACACAAAAGGGTTTTTTAACCTAAATAGTTACTAACTATACARCACGTTGCATCTGCCAGTACTTGCCCCAGTATTCATGTGCAGAACATTAATAAAATATCAGTGTTTACTACAAAAAAGTTYTCCTTTTAAAACCATGCATTAAATGTAGGAATAATTCTTTAAATTTTTTTTAAGTTCAATGTAAATTGAAAATACATGCTGTGCCTGTAAAATCTTGTTCAAAGAGCCAGGATTAAGAATAAGGAGATCATATGCATTTGACCTTTGATTTAGGTTTGAAGACATCAACAATGAATGTAACTTAAGGAGAAAAGTGTGTCTGAMGGTAAGAGGATGCTGAAACACTTATTTTTTAAAACCAGTGAAACTATTAAAGACAGTATTCTATTCTGCTTCACTGAATACTCAGCCTTCTCTGGTTGTGAATTCTTGTTTTCGCTTTCCTTGAGGAAGGATTATATATTTCTTTAATTAGGTTTAAACATGTTATCGCTGATTTGAAACCATATCTACATACACATATTAACAAYGTTTGTTGCCCAGGAAAGCCACTTTACTTTGTTTTTATGCAGCTCTTGTTCTAATCTTGTTTATTTTTCACTACATAGAAACATCTATGATTCATGTTTGGGGGAGAGGGGAATGAGGGGAATGAACTAATATATCTTTCTCTCTCATTTTCTTTCTTTCTTTTTTTTTTTTTTTTTTAACTCCTGAGGCTCAACTATGTCTGATATATTAAAGACCATGTAGGTTTAATGAAATCCATTTATGATTTTATGAGTAAAATGTGTCCCTGAGCACCACTTAAGTTCACACATAGGCCACCACAACAGAACTGAAAAGGCAGGCTCGTGGGGGAGAGGTCTTGCTCCTGCTCTTAGCAGAGGGGTAGACTGGAGTTCCCAGCACTGAGATCCAGTTTTCCATTCACGTGGCCATCACACTCTCCTCTGCAAGTGCCAAGTGATGGCACTGCAGGGAGAGCGAGCACCATCTGTCTCCACTGCATGTGCTCCCATGTGATGCTTTGCAGTGGGAAGGGAGGGTGGTCCTTGAGGAGGCTGCTGCTGCTGCTGCTGCTGCTGCTGCTGCCTCTGCTCCTCCTGTGCTGGCCCAGAGCAGTGCCTGGGGATCGCAGAGGGGCTCCCACTGCCCTGCAAGGAGGACTGCTCTTTCTGCGGAGGGGAAACCAGGCCAGGGCAAGGGCAGAGGGGCATTGCAGCACCACAACTGCGTGCTGAGAATGGAGCTGAGCACCTGCATCATCACACACCCCTGGATCCAGTGTGCTGCCTCTTGGGATAGTGGCACACACACAGGCTGTTCCCAGACTTTGGGGGAAATATTCCGCGTCTATTTCATAAGTGAGAATTTTCCAAATAATGTAGCAAACTGGGAGGGGAAAAGGGAGAGGTAAATTTTATAGCTCAGCCCAAACCTAGTTTGAATCTACTTAAACCATCATTCGATTGCTAGTATAATAATAATAATCCTCAGCAGCATTTTACTGTTCCAAACAGATACTAAAATTAAATGTTTGGATGTCATATATTCTGGATAAAAACTATTTTTAAATCATGACCAACATCTTTCACTCTTCCTTTCTGTGCATTACTTGCAATCACCTTTTTAACAGTTTGACTCAAAGTACAAAATATTGAGGAAGATTTTTGAATTAAACTTACATTATCTTATCAGGCACTGTTACTGAGCCTTATATGAAACAAGGTATTGGGATATTTAATTTATTTAAGCTATGATTTCCTGAATGATACAAATAGGGTAATGCACTGTTGTCTATTTTGAAAAGTTTGGTATTTCAAAATGAGTTTCTGAAATCCTGAGTAAAGAAAAATGCTTAAGCACACATTCAACCTTAAGCATRTGATTCGATTGAAATAAATGGCTCTACTTGCGTATTCAAAGGTAAGCATGTGCTTACTGCTTTGTTGAGCTGGGGCCTCAGACATTTCCAGAGATTTTAATATCACATTTGCAAACCAGATGGTAGTGCCTTCGTTTAGTAACAATGGAGCAAAGTGTCCTTCGTTTATACTTTAATCTCAGAAAATGAGATCAAGACATTTTCAGCAACTAGTTGATTGATACTATGTGAAARCTGAGCAACCTTGTTAATTAGGCAGTCCTGCTGGAGTGTCTGAAGTGTACGGCAAACCATAATTAAAATATACTATTAGAGTGATCTGTGGAGGCAACCTGCTCTAACCCTCTCCGAAGAACTGCCTTTCCTGAAGGTGCACTGCAGCATTAGAGGGGCAGACAAAAGAGTGCTGCCATGTGATCCAACTACAGAGGTTAGCAGCTTTCAGTTGTATAAAAGGATTAATCAGRCTGGAAAACTAAAGACAAAAACTGGCTTTCTCTAGCTAAAGATCTGAGTATTCAGCAACTACATTCCATTTAATTTGTTTGGATTTCCCAGTTCACAAACACAAACAAATAAAGTAACTTTGCAGACCCCAGAAGGCTCACACTAATGCCTTGAAGAGATCATTTTTGTCACAGCAGAAAGACATGGATGGCTGATGAAATTTTCTCATCTGCACTGGCCTGAGGCAATGAATATTCAAGAGGTGCTTACCTTACCCAGCGGGCAAAATCTTCAAGGAAATTGGAAGCAGGAAAGGAGAGGCAAGAAGGTCAAGTTCATATAATCACTTGTCTTGTAGACACTGAACTTGTTGAGACTGTCCTGAAATAGTTTCATTAAACTACAATCAGAACTGCAACAGGAAACTTCAGCAAACCAACTTTATCTTTAGATAAGTTTTCCACAGCTACTTAGTAACTTGCTTGGTGTGCAGATCACATTCTGTACTTTCAACTCACTCAGCAAGCTTAGAACAAAACTCACAGATGGATGCACTATTTTGATGCAATTAACAGTATATTKAGATATACTTGTATATACTTCTGCAGCCCATATAGAAATTTTCAGTTTAAAATAACACTGAGACAATTGATGTTTCCACAGTTTTAATTACTGTCAAAATTTGTATCAGCTTTCTAAGATCTGGAGGCTGATTTTGGCTTTGGATATTTGTTTTGTCTTTATTCAAAGATACTTTGTGCAATTGAAAATATCCTTTCCAGGATGTAAAAAACCATCTCAGTCATAACTCTGAATACTAGACAAACCAGAAAGTGTTTAAATAGCTGGGACAGCATAGAATAAACCCCCTATAGGTTGCTAAGTTTAACTGAGAAAATCTTTCTCTACAGCAATATCAGTCTCCCTGTAGGTAATACTGTTTTTAATTCATCACATACCAGCATTCAAAACAGAGTCTATTTCAAAAACTGCAAAAGCAAAACAATGGAAGCATGTTAAAACCCTATTATTTATTTAAAAGTGGTAAAGAATGTGTCTTAAGTTATACAAAATTACCATATTTTTATTGGTTTTAAGCTCTAGGAGGAAATGTGTATGCAATTACAGTATGTCTTCTACATCTGTCTGCTGAGTTTATAGTAAGAATAAATTGTGGTTAATCATGTACAGTCTTGTATTTGCTCATAACCACAACAGCGATATGTATGCATGGAGCATCCTGCTGTTTGTTATTGGATTTTTCTTAATTTGTATAGTATTTCATGTTTTGCTACTGACAGCAYAAAGCTTTCAGTCTTACATATATTWAAAAAAATCACATTAATAAAGTGACCAAAGTTCCCAAACCTTGCTGATTATCATAATGTACATGGAGATCAATGAATTTGCACAACTTTGGAGTGGGAGGACTGTGTGCATTTGTGTGTTACATAAGTAATAATGAATATTAGGTGTACCTCCTGATAAATAACCCAAAATWGGAAAGAATATTTTTATTTACAGTTTGACATTTGTGGGTTTTTCTCTCAATTTCCAAGTGTAGACTTTTAGAATTAACTTTGCACTCATTGAGGAAAGTTCCCTTAGGCACTATCTGTTCTGAGGCTGACTCACCTTTGTGGTTAATGTTTTTTCCCCATGCCCTGCATTTTGAACAACTTTGATAGTTTTTGTGTGAACAGTTGAAAAGTCTAACTTTTTTAAAAATAAAAAAACTAAAAGGCAAAATTTTAAATTCTCTGCTCATAAAATKATTTCATTACATTTTGCCTTTCCARTACTAAAACACAGCAGATGTGGTGTTCTTTGAATCTGGAGCACATGAAGAGCCAGGCCACCCACCAGGTGAGAGCTCCTCTAGCTCTTGTGTAGGTAGTGGGAAGGACACAGCCACCTTTCCATGAGCTGTGAAATAAGGAGATCCTGGYTTTAATTATTCATTACTTAGCTATATCCTGGGAGCTCAGTATTTGTGACTATAACCTGTCACAAAGTGTGGTGTCACTAYACATGTTCTACAACATCCATGAGACTTGTGATGTGCCACGTGGCTATGGCCAATAATAATGGAATCTAAGATCTGACTTGWTGCACATTTTGATTTTCTTGCTTGGAGTCACTATATACAGAATAAAAGTATTTGGGGCTCTGGGCCTAAACCCATGACAYTGGAGGGAGGCATGAGATCCACTCACTTTCAGAGACACTTTCCTGTGTCTATAGATACACTCTAAATAAAAAYGCCCTCATTGCACAGAAACACCAGATGCAGAGAAAACAGTTTTCTACTAACTGAGTTTGCACTTCTCAATTCCCTTTTTTTAAAAGGATATATTTAGATTAAGAATTAATATTCCAATTGGTTGATTTGCAGGGAGTTCTGCATGGTATTTAGATGCTAATTACTGCACAATTAGAGGGCTAAGGTCAGACACATCTTTCAGTAATGGAGCACGGAAATTTACAGTGTTAAAATATCAAAATTATCCGCAAATACAGATACAAGAAGGTTTCAAAAACACTATTACACTATTCTGCAGTTCAGAGTGGAAACCTTGCCCTTGCTAATTGCACTTAAGCCAAAGGGAGCAGGATTTGACTGTAACGCCTGCAGAGCAGAGCAGTGCAGGTTACATGCTCCTCACACTGAGCGCCAGCAGGCACACATTTGGGGTTTGGCACTTACGCTCTGTCTCGCTCTCTTCTCTGGCCAAGCACCACACGGACCCATTCAAAAATTTTCACTAACTACCACACGATAGATCTRCATGTTTCTTACTCAGACACTCAAGGGGAAATTACTGTGCAAATAGAGCTAATAGCACTTCTATCATGTCTTACATTCTGCTCTGAAATCTGGATGAGGAGAAGAATTTCTACGTTAAGCAATGCTGGCATCAGAAGGCAAAACAGTCATAAAGCATTTGAGATTTGGGTGCAGGGCACAATCTGTTTTATTGCCACCACACCGTATGATCAGAACCTTTGCAAAAGCAGGCTACTGGAAATGCACTGATTTTTATTCTTTCATGTGTTACAAAGAGGTAACTCGAGTTCTTTTCTAGTTTGAAACATCTAAAACCTGCCCTACATTAGGAACAGGAGTTTTCTTTCCTTCCCACTAACAGGCTAGTCCAAAGGTGGTACTATTTTGCATTCAATGCTGCTGAAATTATATCTGAACTGGAAAACCAATGAAATTATATTGGAAGAAATACTCTTTTTTTCTTTATGTGCCTGAATGGAAAATATCTAATAAGACCTGCAGAAGGGAAGGTGCCCCCTGCTTCTCACTGGATCACTCATGGGMAAAGGCAGCAGCACCTGGCTCAGGTTTGGTGCCAGGGCTGYTGCTGCTGCCCCAGTTCTGTGAGGATGTGTGGGAGAGGAACCAAGGTCTGGAGAATCTTCCTCCAGCCCCAGTGATGAAGGGCCCTTGTCCTGAATAACAGGATTAGCTTCGCTACTCCGATGAATGGTGTCGTGCTCTATTCAGCTGTGACCAAAGCAACATTCATCAGCAACTGCAAAACACCTTCTTTGTCCTTCCAGGGAAGGAAACGGTCAGACTAAGTGGAACTTTTCCCTGGTAACTAAGGCCATGCACAACTTGGGAAATCAAGGGAAAGTTACAGTACTTTTTGTTTTCTAATATCCCCTTTTGCAGGGGAATGAGAGCATTTCTGTTTCCATAACTCTAATCTAAAAAACTATCAGCTRGAAWGCAATTTTTTCTTTTTCTTTAAAAAAATCCCAGGAATGTAAAGCTCCTTGTCTGACCAGGTGGGATTGGTGTTAAGCAATGAGACTGGAAAAGGAACAACATCAATAACAGGAAAAGACAGCCTAAAGTTTTCTGAAATTCATGACTCCCTGAAAGTTTGGAAAGCACATGATCAGCTCATACCTGTGGGCAGCATTATTTCTTTTAATTCACTCCAACTCACCATGAACCAATCTGTTACCACGAGCAACCTTCTCCTCTGAACAGATACTATGCAAAAAAAATTCTGGAGAATCTTYGAATACTCATGGAAACAACTAGAAGACACTTAACAACTGCTGAGATATTCACATAGATCTGATGGCAGAAAGAAACACACTTGCTATCACTCATCTCTGGCAGTACTGACCCCTCAGTGCAAGTGTCACTTGCTGTGATGTGTTTCCCTCTGCCTTCCTTAGATGACACCTAAGTCAATCAAGAAGCCTTTATTTATTGCTCTTCAGCTTGACCTCAGTTCAAGTCATGATGGGCCAAAGCAAGAAGAAATGTTATCAGCAACCCAAACCAAACAGCAGCAGACACATGTCCTCTCTCTGTACCTGCCCCTCTCCTCTCTTGCCTGCAGCCTCCTCTCTTTCAGTTCTCCAGGGTCACAGTTTGTTGGGTCCCACCTCCCAGTACACAGCCAAAATGATCACCCACCGTGGGAGCCAAGGCTTAAAGGCAACGTGTAAAATCTGAGCTAACCTCTGTTCTCTGGACCCTTCCCAGCTTTTGGTATCCAGATCTCTTCACCTGGGCCTTGCTCCTGCAAGTGAAGGGTGAATTTTCATACTCTAGGAGTTCTGCCACAGGAGGTCCCTGTGTTGTTGGCTCCTGTTCTGCCATTTTTGACCCTTCACTGACCCAGGTTCATGAATTTATGAATGAAATTACCAAGGTTGGTTTTTTTTTCAGTTTTCTGTGGAATGCCACTGTTCAGCCCAGCGCTCTCCACATTGCAGGCTGGAGGCACTCAGGCCAGCTCTGCTCTCAAGGGTCCATACCAATGTCAGCACAATGCTGAGGTATCAGTGCCTGCCTCAATATAAAGCTAATTTCTCTGAGCTTAGAGCTCTACTTTGACCTTTCAGAGCGGAGCTGGGCTGCAACTGGCCAGCATGGGCAGTGCTTGTGCCATACCGCCAGGCTCACAGTTCCTTGTGGAGGAGCTCGAGGAGTTTCATCAAAAGCACAGAACTGCCTGGGCTGGTCCCATCACTGCCATTTGTTTCAGCTTTAAAAAAGAAGATGGATGTCTTGGTTCTGGGGAATGATAGAACTGAAAATGTAGCAAAGTTTCAGTGCCTGCCAAGAATAAATGTTTCACTAACAGAAATATTTTTCCCTCTTGATCTTCCATAACATGRCTGCTCTGTGGTAGTCAGGAGTATGATGAGCTCAGGGCATAAGAGTCCTTTTAAAAYCAACACTTATCTACCAAAATTGGGGCTGCTAGGAGTTATATTGGACACAGGAGCCATTTTTAATGTGTAATCCATGACAAACTTGATTTACAGACTAAAATAACAATATCATGGCATTTATAAGATGTATAAATTTAAAGCTGAACTGCACTAGCCATAAAATCTTGGATGCTTTTGTTACAGCTGCAACTAGCAGCAAAAGAATACAGCAGTAAAGCTTTGCAATTAATAATCTCCAAGTATAACACATTCAAAAAATCAGGGTCTTTGTCAGAGTGCATTACCAGGTGACACRAACATTGCATCGTGTCATGTCACACCAGGCTTTCTTCAGGCAAYAGCTCAGAGTTGACATAAACAGATGCAAAAGACTAAGATGAGAACATTTAGTAATATGGATTCAAAGAATGGCCACATAACATTATTCATGTTTAACTATTGCTCTGTACTGTCTATTTATCACAAGGCTTCCACTTTGCTTTACCCTGATGCACAGGAAAAAATGGTCACTCAGAACTCTCAGTCTTTAAGGGTCTGTGCACTGGAATATTTCCACCCTATTTTGAATCAGCACTCATCCTGTGCTCATGCACTTTAGCAGGCAGCCATCAAGAAGCCAGTTACACACCCCTAATTTCAGGATGGCCTGCTCTGCCCTTGGCCTGTGAGCAGACACCAAGGGCAGCTCCCTGGGCTATGGCAGCCAGTGCKGGTACCAAGGAACCAGGGAGATCTGCACAAAGGGTCAGGGAACACTCTTTACCCCATGATGGAGAAATGAGAGCTGCATCCTTTCGTACTACAAGAAAAGTGACAGTCAACACTACAGATACACAGTTTACAAGACATTTTAACATATATGGCTTTTCTTTGAAATGCTTTCTCCAGGCAGACAAACAAGGACATTTTGCAATGCCCRATCTCTCTCTAGCATGACTGAAGGTTCTCAATTCACTTCCAATAATGGGTATTACTGGGCCAGTAATTCTCATTCTGGTTTTAGCAAATTCACACCGGTAAACCCAGCACTTGAAAAATGCAAAGGGTCAGCTGAGGGAGCAGACTCACRGTGCAGGATCTCAGCCAGGGATGGGTTTTAGTTCCCATTGGCTGCTCCCCTATTTAGAGACCAGTAATAATTCTGTGTGCACTCAGGTCCATGCCAGGTTTGTGAAATTARTGATAAAGCTGGGTGCTGCTGAAAATAAAAATCCCCAGAAGAAATTCTCAGAAAAACATGCAAATTGATCTAAGTTAATTGTGGCTACTGTGATGACTGTATTTCATTTGCAACATCTTTTGATTGTATATGGTAAAGGATAGCATTAGCACCCCACTACTAAGAATTAGCAATTTAAACAGTACAACGACCTGTCATTCCATAGTGAGTAATTAAGATCCTGCTCACTTTGTTCACCTGAGTAGTAACCACTGGCACRTATGCAAAAATCACCCATTGGTCCTAAATTCTCTTCAGCACAATGCATAGATCACCATCCCCATTTTGCAATTAGGGAACCTGAAGCCCAACTTTAAACAGTACTGAAATCGCAGAGATGAGAATAATTACCATCATAGTCTTACACAATTTCTACCCAAGTCAGAAAAGTGAGAGTTCTGTAGTGAAGTTCCTGCCCTGCAAAAATCCACAGCTAAACTCCCTCCTTGCCCCTGTTCCTATTCACTGAACCATAATAATGACAAGAGAGCTATTTGCATGTTTAAAGAAGCAGAACTGAMTGCATATAGACTCCTTATAATTAGTTTCACAGCAGCTGACTGGAAAAACACGTAATTTAGGTTCAAATAATATATACTTTTAAAAAATCCTGAAATGCACCTTGGTCTATTTTCTGGTTCTGAAACCGTAAAACCCAGCATGGTGTGACTGTAAAGTGTTCCATGCAAAAAGGTAGAATGCTGGGCTTTGGATGAACATATTGGGAGTCTGAAAGCTGGATAATCAATTAGCATCCTACTGGAAACCTGACAGCCTGTCGTGACCCATTAGGAGGTATTCGGTRCTCTCAATAGCTGTGGCTATAGGGACCATTTACACAGATACCAGGTAAGCCCATACAAAGCTGAATATGGTAAGGTCAGCTCTTTGTTTTACTTCTAAGTGCTTTTCCAAGATGATTTTCTCTGGGGTGGAATGAACATTGCAGCGCTGCTAAAAATGGCAACACTGTATTTCAGGTAAGTGGGTTGAAAAGTCATTCTCACTGGGAAATGAACTCATGACCTTTTCAACGAAAGGTAAAGCTCAAGTYGTAAAAGTTTGCATGTAAGATGCRCTAAATATATTGTTGAGTAATAGCTCAAGAGGGCAGTAACAACATAGCCTGCCTAACAGMTCATGCTAATGCAAACATAATGTGCCATGTAAAAAGAGATTAATCAAGTTTTCCTACAGGAAAACTGACAGCCTGTCGTGACTCATTAGGAGGTATTCTGTGCTCTCAGTATCTGTGGCTACAGGGACCATCTATGAACTGACAAATTTGGGTGACTGGTAATACCACACCAGGACAAAAATAAAGTCAGAGATGGGTGTCACATCTCTGGTTCTTTCCAGTGCTGTGCTTATAGACATTTCCCTTTCATTCATGCTCTTCAATCTATGTACACAGTGTGCACACATGCACATATCTTGTGTTACYTGCAACACACTGCATTCACAGTCAGCTGAAGCAGAAACCTTTCCTAATTCCCTGAGCCACTGCTTCTAGTTTATGTTCAGAAACTCATGGGCTCAGTTTTCAGCAAGGAAGCACAATTACAACAGGTAAGAACGTTCAAACCATATCTGATTCTCATCACAAAAAACAGAGAATAAAAAACAATTCAGATTGTTCAGATTACAATTTACTGTCAGAGATGAGTAAATATGATTCAACAACAATATCAGCACTCTTTGATGAGGGCAACCTCAAGTTGCTGGCTCATCTCTTCCATGAATTGGAATCCAGTGTGATGAGACTCCATTAAGCATTCTGCTGTGCATTAGTCAGTGAATGCAGAGCTTATACCAGCTATACCTAATGAGGCAGCATGCATGCCTCCCTTTGCAAGAAAGAGTTTATSTCCATGTCTATAACCTGTTTTGTGAGACAGCAGATCCACAGGCCCTGTTTGCTTTCATCTGGATGTTTGAAAACATCATGTCCTGCAGTGGAAGGTGAAATATTGCTTCATAAAAGGCTGCCACATGTGCTGTGTTTAAAAAAAAMCACAACAACACAAATCCCCACTCCCTTCCTGCTTTCCACAGAATAATAGTTTTAGAGTAATAGCTTCAGACACCTTGGTTCTTTGCTGTGTTTATGATGGCAGTGTTTTATCTCCTTGTGCATATCATATTGTGATTACTTTATTGGGGATTTACTGGATGAACTAGCTAAGTGAATGCTAAAAAATTTGAAGCCATAGTTTCACCWAACTATATTCTAATGCAAAGGATGTTTCAGTGAATTAGAATATCTTGAGTTAATTTATTTAATGGCTCTATATAAYTCCAGCACATCAAAAGATACTGAGAGTCGAAGTCATAACCTCTGTGCTACTGCAGCTATTTACCCTATTGCAAGGCCAACGTCAAATGCTGGCAGATCAGAATACAGAACCCTAACTGTTTATTTTTGTAAGATGACAAGGTATCCTTTTAAGGTGAGTTGGGATCTGTAAGTTGATCTATGAGGCCAATCAAGCCGTAATTAGCTTTTTTTTTTTTATCCCAAAGACTTCACAAATCATATTCTGATTAAAGCCAACATCACCCACTCAATTAGAAATGTTGGCAATGCAGAGGCACGATCACAGTATATTTATCTCGATTTTTTCCTGACAGAAACTGTGTGAACTTGTTTTAATGTGACAAACTGTATGAGATCACTTAGGGTACAGACATCTCCAACAGTAGTGCTGTGGCAGCTCAGGGGGGCATTTAGCAGCGGAACAAATTTCTGGCTGAGTTTGGAGCCTCTTTTGGGTTTACATCTTTTCGTATACAGCTATGGGGGTCGCTTTGTACCTCAGCTGAATTGAACCAYGGAAAAGAAAAAAAATGAGGTTASAAGGGACCACTAAAGATCATAATCAAGTCCAAACTCTTGTTCAAAGCAAGTCTAACTTCAAAGTTGGATCATGTTTCTCAAGGATTTGCCCAGCTGTGTTTTAAAAACCTCCAAACAAGAGATCCTACARCCTCTCTGGGCAGCCTGCTCCCTGCTCTCACAGTGACAATTATTTCCTTATGTCCAACTACAGTTTCTCTTGCTGCAACTTGTGTTTACAGCTTCTTGTCTTTTCACTGTGCACTTCTGGAGGGCTCTGGCTCTGTTTTGTAGCTGCTTCTTTAGGTAGTGKAAGACTGGTTACAGCCCCTCCTCAGCCTTCTCTTCTCCAGGTTAAACAAACCAAGCTCTCCCATAAGCTGCATGTTCCAGCTCCTGACTATCCTATCCTGGCTCCCCACTGGCCTCTCCCTGTCCTCAGGCACCCCAAACCAGCTGCAGTGTTCCAGATGCAGTTTCAGAAATGCCAGATAAAAGGGAAAGATCAGTTCTTTTGTCCTACTTGCTCTCCAGCCAGCTGTCCAGCTCTCAGCAAGGCAAGAGCATTGCATCACAACCTTAAGCCTACATTAGCGATATTYTTTGGGAAGTTTACACTGATAGTGTGTTGTTTATATGGAAACTAAGAATCTTCTCTAATCATATATATTTCACCCATTAATATCTTACCTTATTATTTTTTTCCAGTAAACTCTGACTGTTGTGACATTTTTGCAGGAGTATTTTGTGGGCAGTTCTTTCCCAAATCAAAGCAATGTGATGAGAAGCAGAAGAGATTGCAATATGCTAACGTTTGAAATGTGCTTTTGAAGAGGCCTTTGGGCACAGATGTTCCATAAAACTGTATTTATTATTATAATAATCTGCTGAAGAATTCAGCTGTTTTTTCAGMGGTCTGAATATTGAAGATTCCCTAAATCTAATGATTCTTAGTCTGCCCCACTTACTTAATTTTCAACACTAATAAGAAATACAAATTTGAAAAATCTGTATATATATATACCAATGAATTTTAGAGCACCACAGAACAAACACCGACTTACAGTACAAATGYTGCTAGAAGAAATCTTCCAGATGGAATCCCTTCAAAGTACAGGTGATAGCAAAAAAAGCTTTTAAGAGTTAAAGACTCAAAGCCACAACACAGAGGTACAAGTAGAATTTAATGCCTAACCCACAGAATTATATTAAGAGTAGGTGCATGTGAGTAGCTGGTTTGTAACAGAACCAAAACACATGGCTAAAAGACTGGTTCATCAGCTTTCCTTGAGACATTGAGGAGATGCAATTTTACCTCCATGTGACTTTTTGGACAWTGTTATTCCTGATATTAGTTTGGAAACGAGAATAATAATGGGAACAAYAGTTTGAACATAAGAAATGTGAAGAAATCCATGAGAAAAGTATAAATGTCACAGTTTTTTTTTCTAAGAAGATGAGACAAATCCTTGTTCAAACAACTCCAGAACTGGATTTCTTATCAAATCTGGGATGYAGTGATTGAACAGTTTTCTTTTGGTCAATGCAGATAAAAGAGATTGCAGAAGAGTCAGAAAAATGAGTTTAAAGATGTAAAATATTCTCGTCTGGACCCACAACTATTTTGTCTGACTATAATTATCTCTTCTGATTTTGTGCCCTGGAAAGCTGAATGAAATAGAGAACCTTCCTGTCTTTGCTRTGTGAATGTCTCAGTGAGAGCCTCCCTGGAAGCTTTTCCATACACGCTTGGCTCATCCCTGGCAATGAGCACTGCGAGGTCTCGGAGCACCTGGCTCTTGAAACAGATGTTTGGCACACGAGGCTGGGGGTTGCCTGCTGCAGATTGGCCTGAAACCCCCAAATCACAATAATTATTTACCTTTATTAGCCTCCACAGGGTTCAAACTGGCATCTATTTAATCATATTGTATTTACTATTCTCAGGAGCAAGCTGAGGAGTCTCCAGAGGAAACTGCCTGTAGCTCTACAAACCTCCCTGTGAGCTTGTTCTTTTTATACTATGTAATGTTCTTAGCTTTTTCTGAAAAATTCTGATTCTCTGTATCYACCCAATAATGAAAATATGTTATTCTTAGAGATATTAAATTTATATGCTATTGTAATTCCARTGTGGAAAAGCACTAATTGTTCATCTGTTCATGAACTCTGCAATCTGYAGGTTCACTGGAGGACTAAAATACTGCTGAAATCCTTCGCCTTTTCCTCCTCATTTTTGCAGAACAATATAATGGAAAASTGTTTATTTTTCATTTCACTATTTTAATATCAAATGTTCTAATTTCCTAACAATGCATGATGAAATATTTGACTTRTTTGCTTGCAGATGATTACRACAGAGGAAGCTTCTTTTCCAAATSGGAAAAGGTTCATGTCATCTTGTACAAAGATCCAACAATTCCCACACCTTGTGTTTCCAGGGTCCTGAATCTACTGTAATAAGATTCTCTGTGCTCCTTCCTTCTTGTTTGGTCTGGAGGTGGTTTCACAGTGGGTGTGCTCTCTGTGTCCTCAGAGTCCCTGTCCCACGAGTCCCTGAGCTTYGTGCTGCCTCGGGAGGCTGATCCACGCCTCGAGCAGAGCAAAACCCTTGAGAGGATTAGTGAGACTCTGGCCCTGCACAGCTCTGTCACCAGCAGCTCTACTGGAAACAGACAGCAGGACTAACAACCAAGTGCTCCTCACACGTACAGCTGTCCTTGCTGCCATGTGTGCRCATTCCCCAGGATATTCATACACTTCAAGGAGGAAGAGGCCAGAAAAATAAATGAAGTTAGTCCAGGCAGACGTGTTTCTGGCTACAGTATGTCTTCTGTGCTAATAAAAGATGCAGAAACCAGCAGTCCTCTCAGCAGAGMACCAGCTGTCTCCACATGCTGCAATAATAAGCTCTGGTCTAAAAACCTGGCCTTCCATATCCTGTGTGTCAAACACAGAACCAGTAATGCTCTACAAAGTGCCTAAAACAATAGTTGTGCTTCTCAGTTACCCCACAACTTATTGATACAGAGTGAAAAACAGTACTTTTAAGTTCTGTCTGTAAGAGCAGTAGGGTACTGGCTCAGATCTCAAGAAACTTTGACTCGACAATAKTTTATGCCCTTCAGTGAGAGAAAGATGCCAGGCGTGGTTATGTAGTGTAAAATCAAACTTAGCATAAGGTCTGATGCCACAGTAGATTAAGAGCGGGAGAGCTGAAGAAGTAGTAAAAGTGGGTGCAATGACATGCATCTCAACTTCTTCCAGTACATAAATTTATCATATTTTCCCTAAGCCATTAATTGCCTTGTTGTTCACTAGCCATGAAGCCCATTTGCTCTGGGAACATCAGCAGAGAAAGAAGGCTGCTGTTAAAGGACTTCCAAGTATGAGTGAGCAATGGTTTCCAAGTGCTCAGCAAAGCAAAATAAACTTTTACCAGAACTGTTTAAGGCACCTTTCCCCCCAAACACCTGCCAAATTTGAGCTTCCTAACCCAACTGCTGTGGCTTTTGTGCTGTTCATTAGCAGTCCCATGCTATTTTTATAATGGGGAAAGTGTTCTTTATGCTTCACCTCATTCTCAAAAACAATAAACTATTTTTTGCTCAAATTTTATTATAATTAATTTTTAAATGTAATTTTAAAAAAGAGTCACCAAGGATGGGAATTTTTTGCCTGAAAAGCAGAACATCCAAAAGATATAAACAGCTGCTCAGATAACCCCTGAGTGGAAATGGTCTTGGTCTCAGATCAGTATTTAAGCTGGCATGTGAGTTTAAGCACCTGGGTAATCCCTAAGTAACAACAAAAAATCAAAAATCATTTGCTGCAAGTTACATGTAAGTAAAAATCTTGGTAACCTGGGACTGCRGACTGTAAGCGTAAGCCAAAACCAAGTGATTTCTATATTAATGCTTAAAGTTAACCTCTCATTCAAGAGCTTGGAGTAGACACGAGCTAATGCTGTTCTCAAATTGCTACAGTATTTCTGAGTGCTGTGGTAATATATTCTGCTGTATACACAGTGATGTTAATTTTTATGCCTTGCAGCAGAATGTGCAGTGAAGTTGAATTACAATTGCTATGGGAATCATAACACTGGAAAACATGTCTAAATCTCAGCTTTAAGGCCGTGCTAACATATCTTTTACATTTAATTTCCTTTAGGAAAGAAAAAAAGGAAAAGGAACAACTGGCTATTGTTGACTTTGCCAGTAAAAGAACCAAGATGTTCCAGAGTGGATTATCTGGGGATCTTTTGCTCTMTTACTGGTTTGTTCTTAGCAAATGCTGCTGTTACAAAGACACCCCGATGAAGTGAGCTCTCTGGCACCTCACACAGCCTTATGGATCAAGGATGGGATAAATCTTTTAATCTTCACACATACCCTCAAGGATATTCTGGATTCACAGTCCAGAAAAGAAATGATGTGAGGCAAAGTTATATCTCTTAGTAATCAGGGACAACTCAAGGCCCCTCCATGGAAGAATCAGCAGAGATACACGTAAAGCAAGGTGAAAAAAAGGAGACAGAGAAGCAAAGCTGRCATTCCCACTGAAAAGAGCCTTCATCATTCCTCATGTGATACAGGAGCAAGGTGCAATAAAGGCTTTTTATGGTCAAAATGTATTTTGTTGACTATTGACCTTCTGTCTTCTTTGAACTTTGGAAGTGATTTTAACTGGCTTTTGGTTACTCTCTTTTAGTTGCCTTTTCTTTTTTTTCTTAAACTTACCAAGTGGCCTTGTTAAACCTGTCCTTTTCTTGGATTCCTGGGTGTTTTAATGGAGTATTACCAGGATCAGAACCCCTCTGAGAGATTTTTAACTATAATTGTTTCTATAATTTCTATATCTACCTTGTAGGATAGTTTGGTGCCTTTTTTCCTCATAGGAATGAATTTCCACAAAAGAAGGAGAGCGCCAAGGTTGAAATGGCAAAATCACTAGGTTGGAAAAAGGAAGGTGATATTGTGCTCTTAGTATCTAAAACCAGCATTCCAAATTCATTTTGGTGCCATGAAAGGTAGTGCTAAGAAGAGTCAGGAGAGTGGGACAGGCCATCAAATTKTCATCATTTGGACTCCATCTCTCTGAACCCTTTCATGACATTAGAGGCGCACAAAATGGGAAGAGGTGAGCAGGTCCATATATATATGTTTGAAATACCAGGAGGATTATACAATTCCTGTGGTTTTTACCTGATGTCTCCTTACAGGAATCTGACCAGTGCCGTCAAGCAGCTGTGCCTGCACGTACATGGATGTACACGGGTGCTGTGTATGCCTACTTGCCCAAAACCATCTGGGAATATCTTAGAGCTCCTTCCCTCTCCAAAAAACCTAAATTGTTTTGAGAGAAAAATATGAGTGTGAGGGGTGGTCTGCCTCATAAAGAGCCACAGGGCTCCAGGCCAGCCACCTCTTTYCAATTATCAGGTCCATGTGGGAAGAGATCAGGTGGTTCCTACAAAGGCTGAGAGACTGCATGTGGAGTGGGAGGTTTCTGTGAAGCCTGTTCTGGCTGAGGGGAAAAGAAATGATATTTTACWAAGTCTGAAAACAATCTGAGTCCTGAAGGTGTGGTGTTTGATGTCAGGCTGGGGGCCCTACTCTATAGGGTCCTAYGTGTACCTCCAACAAGTCCATTAGACTTGTTGGCATTATTTCACAAAATCACAGAACATGCTGAGTTCGAAGGGACCCACAAGGATCATCCTCAGTAAAAAACCAACAAAACTCCCTTTTTCCTCCCAAACCCACCTCAAACTAAGCAAAAGCACAGAGCAGCCAACCCCACAGAAGCCACCACGAGCATATTAAAAATTCTGACTAATWTACACAGAGCAGAAAAATAAGTAAGCAATCATCCAAAATGACTTCTGTGTTATAGATTGCTCTTGAATGAGGCCTAATGGTGGAAGCATCATTGCAAACTGTTTTCCATTGTCAGCATGCATTTATGATAACCATTTTGTCCAATTTCCTGTTCTTTTGCTGGCAGGAGGGGACAGATTCCCTCTCCCTTACACTAAGGCTCCTTCGTGTGCCTGGGCTGTACTGCACACGTGCTCAGTCCCTTCCTGGGAAGCTGAGAATAGGAGATGGAATGATTATTGTTACACAATAACTATTTTTCCTTTATCTCTTGTGATGGGGGGAAAACTGTACAAAACTACTGGYCACATCTGCAGTGCACCAATTAGAGATAGAGAGGACAGGTATTCAGTCCCCATGGACGGTTCAAGGTTAGAGAAAATTACCCACTTTTAGCAGATAACAGAATCCTAACTATCTGCCTTAAACTGGGATTGACTGTGCACTATCTGAGCTGATAGTAGGTACAATATTTCATCCAAAGACAGGCGTATTTGCCTTCTAGTTTTACCACTATGTAATATTATTTTGTTGACCTTCAGCCACACTGGCACAGGAATTGATGAAACATGAAGGGATATGACAGAAGGCAATCAACAACAGAACAAGATATGAAAAGTCTAAAGAAGAACTTATGTCCTCAAGAACAGGACACCAACTATCCAGYGACATAAACAGTTTTGAGTGGTGAAGAACTACCAGAAGATACAATGTAAATCAATATTTGTCCACTTTATTCACAAAATGATGGATAATGTAGCAAGCCAGCTTGATTTACCTTAATTTGCAAATCAATTTCCTACACCTTTTTTAAAAACAAATCCCACTAATCAATTTCAGATCAAAATAGACTGAAGCACAAGGGGAACTGCCAGCCACAGCTGCACAGCTCTGTGGGAGCTATCCTGGGCAAAGCCAGGAGGCACCTGGAGCTGGGCCAGGCTGTGCCAGTCCAKGCAGCCTGCAGGTAGGACACACATCCCTTCATACACAGCTTCATGCCATGCCTGAGCTCCTGAGCTGTGCACTGGGTCTGTCCCCTGGGGAGAAGYGAGAGAAGCCCAAAGGCAGCACTAGCACCAGCAATGTGAGCAATGTGCTAGTGCTTAAATGGCTGCTGYGTGCAAATTCACCTTTGGGGAGCCATGGATGCTGCCTGGCACTGGGATGAGAGTATTTATGGATGAGTTGGAATTGCAACATGTGAACTTCTCTTTATCGCTCAAAGACACGACTGCAATGCAGGCAGATCTGAACAAGAGCCAGCCCRCAGGCTGCCCTCCTCCCTGCACACAAACATCCCACTGCCTGTGGGCTCCCACAGCGCTTTGTGGTGACCTCGYGTGCAGAATGTCACGTCTGGCCAGTGACACTGCACAGGGTAACAGGGCTCCTGTAGCACAGCAGCTCTTGGGAAAGGGCAGCAGGCCAGGGCTGTCACACCTTCCTGGGCCCGGGACAGTCAGAGGGAAGTAATTGGTGGCTCCCCAGCTTTCTGTCAGTGCTCAGCCATTTCTGTTTCTGAGGCTGCTCTTGCTACCCTACCCTGWGTTGTTTTTTAACAAGGAGGCAGAGGAGAGCAGGCTATTGGTATTCCTTTCCCATGTGGTGCAGGCTACCTGATSTATGTCAATTATTTTTTTGGTTAAAGCTATTTTAAAACACAAAATTACAAGACTTAATACATAGAGATCTGTTTTACACTTGGAAAAACACATCGTCAAAATGTCTTCGAATATGAACTGTACCTTTCTCTGGTGAATCTGTATGGGAGCAACACCTAGTTTCATCTATCACAGTATGGTAGCAACAAAAGTAATTACTGCAGTCTTTTAACCAACAAAGCCCTTCAAGGGCTTGTGAAGGTGCCGAAAGAAACAGATTTCAACAGACRTGGAAAGTATTTCTTATGGGAGGATTTTAAAGGGAAAGCAGCTGTAAGAGTGAAGATATTCAGGAAGAAGATCAGACCTGTTAAAATACTCAGATACCCTTCCATGTCTATACTCAAAGCAGCACTTTGCAGAATACGTGCAAACCAAACTCAGTTCATTTGTCTCGTTTCACTSTTGGCTGTTCTTTGGGAGGACTGGGAGAGTACAGCTGCAGAGTAAAACAGTTTAAAGCCCCAGCTCTTGAAACAGACGCGGGTAATACTTCTCCATTCTAAAATAGACAGATTATTTCCACAGACGATTTGCAGATGTAACATTTAGCTATTTAAAGACTAGCGGTTTCTTTCACAACACTTTTGGAAGAGCAGTAGAAAATCGTGTTTGTGGCAGGACTTAAACTGAAATTGTAGAGCTGTTCCAGTAGTACCCATAGCACCTATCACATTTTTTGCTCTTTGTTTTGGTCAGGAATTTCCTTTTTCGGTCTTTGCCTTTTCTGTATCTCACACTTGGATCTTTTCCGCCTGTGTCCATAGCAGCACTCTCTGGAAGGTTGCAACGATGCCGAGATGGATTTGTGCCAGTGAAGGAACAGAATCAGYGAGCAACAGGCCACACAGTTCAAGGTCGTTCTAGGTTTTTCCCCTCTGGCACCCAACTCTTCTAAGAAGCAGTACCTGATTGTTCTTTCAATCCTGATAATCTGGGTAAAGTGGGGCCCATTCTGCTTTTTGTTTTATCTAATGTGTCAGTGGKATGCCAATAAAACCCAGCTAACCAATCAAAGTTTACTGCAACATGTGCTAACAGGTATAGCATTCAATGCCCAACATTTGAGTTGCCTTCACATGCTTCTAGGAGCACTKAAAAAAGAATGAAAATATTTGCTAGTGTATATAGCAGAGAAAGTGCCTTTAAAGCATTTATATTTCTTACTATTACAGTGTCTTAGGGAAGACACAATGGGCCAGGCAATTGGTGCTTATTAAGAGATTTAATCCTACTTTAAGACTCACAAAGAGATCACTGTGTAGAGGAAAAATACAAAGAAAATATGATGTATTTCTAGCTATTTGTGGATTCCATACATTACAACATAAAAACAGTAAAACATTGCTAGGTCAAAGCTTTAAAGAACCTGGGATCATTAGAATAAGATTATCCATGTGGCTGAGTTAAAGATTTTATATATCCATGTTGTGGTAATTYCATCTTTAAGTGAAAAAATATTTGAGAAAGTGGATGGGGTAGATAAATGGTGAATGGGTGTTGAGAAAGATGGCAGGCAGAGATGCAAGGACACCAAATCAATGATAAAAGTAAAATTAATACAGAGGGGACTTGTGGGACATGCCAGAAGCAGCATGTATAAAGAAATGTCATATTTAGATGTAAGCATTTGTGGGTGTGTGGGGTTTGAAAAATATCAGGATGAAAGGGATGAAGTGTGCTGTCACCCCAAGGAGTGGAACAGAGCCAAAGCAAGGATCATCTGAGGTGAAACAGCAAGTAAAGCTCACTGACTGTGCCATTTATTTGCTTCACATAATCACTTTTAGTTACAGCCATCCATTCATAGTTGGCATGTGTCCAAAGAAAAATTTGTGAATCTCAYAGATTAAGAAATAAACACTTCCTTAATCAATCAATGCAGCATAATTGCCAATAATATTCCACCAAAAAAATCAAAACAAAAGAACCACCACCTTAACTTACTCTATTAAAAAAAAACAAACCCTGAACCCTAAACAAAAACCCTACCCAAACCCTTCAAAAATAACCCAAAAGCTCAGAAAAAGAAATCTTGATTATGACACATCACTTAAAGGCCTCCTAACTGGRTATTTCTCAAATGGCATGAAACATATACTCTGAGAAAAATGGAGTTCAGCAAAATAATTTCAAATATGGTTTTTTACTACTGCAAAATCTCCTTCCTTCAACCACCTGTGACAATTAGTCCTGAGTTTCAAAAATTATCTCAACTTTCTTGAAATGTCATGGACAGAAAAAAAAAATGTGTCTTTGGTATCTGGATCTTGGATTGGTGGAGTAGAGATGGACCCAGCGGGGTATTTGAAACAAGGGCCACATGAGGTGGGTGTGTGATATTTTCTCTGAAATATCCAGTTCAATATACAAACACTGAGCACAGAGGGGAAACAAAAAAGCAGTTATACATACAAAAAGTTATGTTCCTTTAAGTATTTATAGATGGAAAATTGGAATCTAAAAACATTAAAGCCTAAACCTGATAATCCCACAGTTCAGACTTGGAACATGTTCAAGGTTATTAGAATTAACCACAATCCAGTTTATCAACCACGGATTCAGCTTGTTTCTTGCTTAGTCCCAAACCATTATTTTAGCCACTGCCTGTGTAGTGCTGTAAAAGCAATGGCAAGTTTGCTTTTAACTGCTAGAAACTTTGACACTTCTGCAGGAAATGGGTAGCCCTTTAAAAAAAAAGAATGGCATGAATAAATTTGCAACTAAGCTATGCTATCACAGAAACCAAACTTTTAAAATGATGTGACCAAAGGCTGAAAATAATGACTGAGAAAAAAAATAGTGAGGTTGCTATGGTAGCTATTAACAATTCAGACAGGCTGTTGATATGAGATCTTATTAAATATGTCAAACCAAACATTTTATTTATGATTTAAAACTCTAATGTTGACACTTTACACTTAACAGAAATTAAAAAGAAATTCAAGATGTAACTTAATAAAGACTTGAAAGTTAAGGCTGAGACAACACTTTCATTTTACCTTGTCACTTCACATATTCTAAAACACCTTCAAAAGTCCTTTTATGCTAAAATTTTATATGCTTGGCCATAGCCTGGAGAAAGGCAGAAGCAAAACCATTTGCCTTCTTTTGAATTATCTTCTTTGGATGGGGGAGTGATGGGACCATCTTGGTTTTTAGCCCTTGACTTAATCACTGTGGTGTTTAAAGACCACATTGTGATTGTGCACTATACACTGCTGCCCTTGGAATAAGTTACACTTCCTCCTTTGTTTTTGCCTCAGCGAATCTAGCTAACTTTACAGAAAAAGCAGCAGAAAACTTCCCAGAAATCCAAACTTTTTCAAGACTCCAGCTCTGCAAAGCACTAAAATCTTTACCAGCATTACTCATAAGTTTGAAATTAGACATGAGATTAATTGACAATGCAGTGTAATTTATTCAGTGGTGCAATTGCAATCTTTGAGAGAATATTAGCACATGGATGCTGTGTTACAGAAGCCAAGATCCTCCCTTGGTTGCAGCCACGCTGGACCCTGGGATTAGCTCAGCTGGTTAGACAGAGTGCTAAGGCTGTGGGGCTGATTCCTGTATGGGCCATTCACCCAAGAGTTGGACTCGATGATCCTTGTGGAACCCTTCCAACTCAGAATATTCTGTGCATGAATGGGAAGAACTGCAGGTCCTGGAGCTCAACTGAGAGCCTGCTGAAGGATCCCGGATTCCACACAGCTTTGCTGACTGACAGCCCCTTACACTCCACACCCTCAGCTGCCAGCCTTGTAATCCTGACCCATCTTTAGGCACCTTTAGGCACCAGAATGACACTTTGCATCTGACTGTGAGCGTGGACCTGGGTCCAAAGGGCTGTGGCAACCTACRAGTACCAATTGACACTGGAGCCTATCTTGTGGCCAACTCATCCTGTGGTGTGAGCAGTCAGATRTGCAGTGGTGGCTTCTTTGTGAAGCCCTGAGTGCTGCCATGATCTTCAAAGACTAATTTTAGGGTTACCTGAAAGTTCCAGAAGGTGCTGACATTTCCCTTAAAGAGTGGAGTAAGAGTAAGAACAAGCATTGTGCAGTTGGTTTTGTCACTGTGACCATGCAACGTGSGGCCTGTGGAGMAGCACATTCCCRGGGAAGCAGAACCTGCYATCACTGGAGAACTTGCGAATTTYTGCACTTGTCAGGAAATRATGCTGAAATGGCACTGACCTATTAATAAAATTACTTYTTCCTGTGGAGAAGTCCTGTAACATAGTGTGGATTCATAGCTAACTAGTAGGATGATACTGACCAAAACATCAAGATCTATCAGCTGTTTTTACCTTACAGTCCAAGTAAATGATGTAAATGATCTGCGATGTTATTGTTTTTATCTATGTGAATTGTATTCTTTTGAGCAAGACGCATTAGTGTAGAGTTTGGATTTCTGTTTAGTGGAATGTGCWTTTTTCAAATGTCAAACTATATTTTGCTTGAGCCTCAGAGTGGGCCTTATGTGACAGTGTTCCCAGAGGCAAGGCTAGCTTCAGAGATTTCCACCKCCCCCTCTCCTGAACCATCCCGCAGTCATGACCTTGGTGTTGTAACTTCCACACCTTCAGAAGTTCTACAGATATTTCTGCTTGTGGTGTCACCCAGTAGGCCGAGTTTTAAATWAAAAATGCACTGGAAAACCTCTCATGTGGAGACATCTTCTAACCATGGCAACATTTCAGTTTTCCTCCCAGAATAAAGTAAATAAAAACTGGGTCCCTAAACCAATCTATGCTTTCCTTGATGACCATTTAAAATATAGCTATTTATTCCTTATCCAGTTAAAAACTGGAAATTGCATATTTCTGCAGAGTTTCTGCTTAGTGTTTACTGTATACATCCAGCAGGCTAATGCATACCTCTATCAATTCGTTATTTGCAGGTGCTGTAAAATCTCGAGCAATCAAATAGCCTTCATTTAATATTTCTAATTAGCTTATTTACTGATTATGAAGGAAACACAGGAATACATTTAGTGGTGTCCTCTCAGATATCCTTAAAAATGAGGAATGTCACTRGGGGCTTGTCCTGATGTGGGTGTTTTTTCAGCCCAGTCAGTATGCATCACTTTAATGTGACTGTGATCATAGCCCCATTGTCCCTGCCAATCCCAATTAACAGAATCAGCCATCCTAGGGCAGAATTTATTGCTGCATGTGCAGCTTACTGGGACATGGAGCAGTAGCCTTGCAGTCTCCAGGCCTCTGGAAGAAGCCCTGCCTCTGGGAATGGCGCTCAGCTTTTCTCAGCTGTGAAATCTCTCTGTTGCAAGATATGTTCCTGTCACATACTTTTCCTTATGGCAGGCTGAATATTTCCCTGTTTTGATGACTCCAATATCATCAGTGATATCAGGCTAAACAGGAATATATTCAGGAGATAACCTTGCTGTTAATCTTGAAGTTACCATTCAGCCTTGAAAACTAGGGCAGGTTCCCTTATCACCAAAAACATTTGGTTTGCACCGGCACAATGAATTATTACATCTGAAAATGAAATGGCAACAGGCTTTTTCTACTCCAAATTGATGCGTATGCCMTGTTATATTTGTCAGCACACAGCTGAGACATCCATGTTGTATCACACATGTACAATATAATTCATCTGTGAGGCTCCTTTATGGCACAGCACCAGCTTTMTTCTGCCAGTGTCAAGCTATCTTAATTTTGGTGAGTAGAGCGAGTAAGTCACTTTTATCATACAAGACCTTTTCTGGCAAAAAGATAGGACCAGGAATTTCAACAGCAACAACCAAAAGGCTGTGCAYAGTGCAAAATATATTTCATATCTTTTTGTATCTCCAGGGACTTTCCCTAGATTCTGTGGCAGACAGAGTGCAAAGAGATTGCTCACAGCTCTTTTGTTCCTTCATCTCTTCTCACCAATTTTCATTTTAAATCAAACACTTTTGCTGGAGGCAAAAGGTATATTTTCTGGCTTCATGTCCTAGAATTTCTGTAAATTGTTCCTGCACATGTCTGCAACTTACATACAAAATATGCAAACTCTTCTCCTGATTTATGCTTTATGTTCTGCATGGAGCCTGTATAATTGTGGAAAAAAAAACCTAAAAAACCCAGAAAGTTTTCCTAGAATTTCAGAAAGTAATGGACACTGTTTGAAAAAGATTCCACAGCTTCTTACTGCTGCCCTCACTAGAACAGTTCATTTCCACTGTATATCTTGTAAAAAAAACCTGAAAAAAACCCAGAACTTTTTTCAACAGACCTTGTTATGAATCTTAGCATTAGAGAGGGCTTTCTGTTCCTACCACTGCATTTGGTAATAGAGAAAAGTTAGAAGTAAGTTCAGGAAAATAATTAAAGGCCACTTTTCCAAATGGACYTGCAACCAAACTTTTAACTATGAAACTCTGGGCCAAATTATCAAAAGACCTCACCTCCCATTTGGCACAAGATTAAGGACAGATTTTCAAAGCATTTAACCACTTGAAGTTCTCAGTATGACACCACCGGCCAGATTTCCAAACTTTCCACTCACTTAAGGACCTAGAAGTGAAATGAACTCCTTTGAAAACAGTTATTGGTTTTGGACATTTCAAAACTATATTGTACTGAATGCAATCCAGACACTACACTACTTTAAGTATTTATAATTACCTGATAAAACACAAACGTTTCCTTCAATTTCTCCATACATAGTTTTTTTGCATTCCTCAGAAAACTTCTGAATCTATAAGCAGAAAGTTTCCTTTCTCTTCATAGTTCTTATTCAAAAGCTCAGATAAAAGGGCCCTTGCTGGTTTACTGATAACTGGAGTAACTTCCACCCTTTCTCTTCCAGATTCATAACCCCTCTAAGATTAGCTCTCTTCAAAAACAGTAAATTCCTTTATTTCCTTTTAAAGATTTTGAAACAACACTTCTGCTAGGAACCATTTTTATCACTAAATTACACTCATTAGAAGTTAAAGATACTGAATAAAATAGAGAAATYTCAGATCAAAGTGGCCTGCTCTTAACTACATGAAAACAAATCAGAGCAACTAATGAGAAACAGGCTAAACACATCAAGGACAAAAATGATTAACKTACATTTAGCAATTATTTTGACAACTTACTAAAGCAAGACTGCATAATACTGACTGTTTTTTCTAAATTAAAGCTTATTATATTTACATGAAAAAAGAAATTATGATTTTGTTATTCAGCAAGATCTTCCTTAACAGCAAAGAAAAAGCAGCATTCTTATCAGGAATAAATTGACCATGACAAAACATGACTCTCTAAATTATGCTTTCTGCATGTCAGTACAATGATACTATTGATTCCAAAAATCTGCAGCATGATCACAAACCCAAATATTTAGGATTTAACTACATACTAGAAGTATGGTATTAATCCATTTATAATTARTAAGACTACACTATGCTTTTTATTTCAACATGGTTTATCAGTACCATCAGGGAGCTTTTTGGAGGTAAGCTTGTTATTACTTCTTTTATCTGCAAAATTTTCATTAATTTTTCTTTTTTCCCCCTCCTGATACAGTTTCATTTATTGGAAAGGCAAAGGAAGATKAAGGGGAAGTTTCAAAGTACAGCTATATAAGACCAGGGTGAATTTCAAACAACAAGAAACGAAGATTGAGACACCTATAAAAAGAGAGTTAAGGAACCATGGAATAGTTCAGGTTGGAAAAGACCTTTAAGATCATRCATAGAGTCCRATTGTTAACCCAGCATTGCCAAACCCACCACTAAACCATGTCCCCAAGAGCCACATCTGCAGGTCTTTTGTACACAGTTTAATAGTACAYCATCCAAGCCACAAGCAGCCAGTTTCTCCAAAAGAATGTTCATTCTTCATCTTTGGCAGGGTTAGCATGTTAAGGCTATGTGGAAYAAAAAGGCCTAAAGTCCCCAGACAATTCTACATATACAGACAGGCCTGCAAATGTATTTAATGAAATCAAGTATAACACTTAAAAACACATTAGAGTTCCACACTAACTCTACTTCATATTTTTAAGAATAGAGTTTGATAGGTATGACAGTGCTAAACAAACAATTCATATTTATCACCTGCTGCAGTATGAAGATTATTTGTATTCAAACTCGATTCTGTCTAGGATTTTACACACTCATGGACCAAATATAGATTTCTTGTGAGTTATCTGATCATGTGCAGGAAGAGGGATGATAATATGTATCTGCTTATGAATGTCCACAGCCTGTCCAGGATGGCTGTGTGTCTTCTGCAGTCTCTATCAATATATAATACAAAGATATTTAATCTTGATATAAGAAACAGATTTTTTTGTAATGACAGCAATCATTCATGGAAGCAACCTCCCCAGGATTGGTAGAGTTCCTGTCACTGGAGGTTTTCAAGACACGATTGAACAGGACGCTAGAAAATATAATTTAGGCTCCCTTTGCTACAAAAGGTTGCACCCAATGATCTTTCAAGGTCCCCTCCAGTGTGAGCTGTCTCTGGCTCTTTATGATAATGACAATGCTCTGCAGGTATCTACAGGCAGCTGTGTCACACAGCACTCCCCCCACACGTTTGTCTTCCTCATCACCCTTCTCAAACCAATCCCTGTGCTATCACAACAATGCTCACTGTGTTCTTACACGTTTAGATAAATTTAGTATTTGRAAGACTTATTTTCAGCTTTGTAAAAATCTTACTTACAGAAAAATCTTAGGTTCTGGAATACAGTTAGAGGGCAAATTGTGGAAAAAAAAAATCCATCACCCTAGCAGTTATGCAGCAATTGGCATGGCAAATTACCATAATCATCTTGGAAATGCTTGCAAATACATCACTGTTTCTTTTCTTCTAGATGTGCAAAACTACTTTGTGTCTTGTATTTCCAGGATACCGATGAGACCTTTTAAAGAGTAACTARAGCCTCAGAAAATACTTGAAGAAAAAATAGACATGTACAAACAATTACTTTTCAAATAGAGAGTGSAGTGCATCCTGAGCTTAACAGTAAAGTTGAGAACTGAATAAATCCAGARGGTATCTCAAAAGGCTGCATGATTTGACTGATCAGTGAGGTGTAGCTCCAGCCTGTGGCCATGTCCTACTGGATATTCATTTTACAGATCAGCTACCAGCGAGAAATACCTAAGGCTGATGAAAAGGGCTGTGTGTGATAGCACAGATAGACACAGCAGAATTAACTGCATGAACTCTTTCATGGAGTGGAGGTTGTGCTCACCTTTTCCCATGCTCCCAGTATAGAGAAGCATTCTGGGCTCTGTGCAGGCTCCCATGGCCCTGCTCCAGAGGTGCCCAGGGGTAGTGCTTCAAGGCACTTGGTAGATTAACCCAAGCGATGCTTTAGAAAAATGCCAATAGCTCTCAGCATGTCACTGGGTCTGCCCAGGGCTRGGACTGGTGTAGGCACCTTGGACAAGCTTAGAGAGCTGTGACAGTGTGCCCCAGGGCACCAGCCATTTCACACTGGCCAGGACTTTACTCCGCTGTCATTCGAGCTGCTGCACAGATGAGGATGTTACTGCAGCGCTGATGTGGAAGTGACACCTCCCCTTCCTGCAGCCAGCATCTGGGGGAACCATCTACCTTAGGAGAACAGATTTCTGGATACATAATTTTGAATTTCCTCTGGTTTGTATTGTATTTTTGGGCCCCTGGCCCAGACTGTGTCTTGAAGAGACCTCAGGCCAAATTCAGTTTTCAGCTACRATGCAGCTGTTCTGAAGGAATTGCTTTGACTTTCACTGCATTGCTCTGGATTAGCACTGTAGTAATAAAGAACAGAATTTGGATCATYGCATTCTTTCCCTGCCATCCAAAGAAAAAGCAGGTTAAAAGATTTGCATCAGATGAGGAGTTCTGAAAAAACACAGAAAACAAGTCCTGATAGATAAAAAAGAATGCCCAAACTGAGGTAGTTCAATTCAAATGACAAAATCTGCTTTTTGGACTTTTACTGGTTTCTTCTATCAAAATAATTTAACTGTACATATATTTAAAAAAATAACAATTTTGAAGAATGCAAATGTTTTTAAGCAATCTGGGGAAACTTTAATCACATTCAACAAAATGCTCACTCAATTCTCAGATCTAGTTTGAACTCTTATTTTTGTTCTTTTGCAAGATACATGTCAAAAGCAACTATAGCCTGGGGCTTTGAAGTTGAAAGATTATAATTTGCCCTTCTGGCATGTATCTTTGTCAGTTTTTTAATCTCTATATGCTGTCTTTCAGCTTTAGAGAGAGACTAATTGATGTTCCCTGAAGCATGTATATTCTTTCAACACCATAAAAGAAGTCAGCCATTATCATTTTCAATCTAAAAGTTTTATTCTCTTTATTTTCAAATTAATTTGGCTTACTAGTTCAATTGCCCATGTCAGGTTCAAAAAACAAGAGTTAATGTAATCTGATTGCTACAGCTATCTATAGGCTGTTTGTCATACAGCCTGATATCTGAATGTGATACAAATATACTCAGCAAAACCAGACACCTCAAATGGCTTAAGAGATAAAACCCTTTAAATAAGCTTGAGACAGATCTGAATTTATTTAAATGTCTGATTCTAAATGTACTTATGCCTGGTAGTAATGTTTACCATCTGCCTGATTCTGTCTGATGAGGTAATTGTAAATCTATAAATAGCTTAACATATGCTGCACATACTCCGACCTTAAATATAACAGCCTTTGTGTAAAACAACTGGAAATAATAAGAAGGGAYATTAGTTTGGGTATTATTCAGGGCAAGACGAGAAAGAAGTATAAAGGGTTTTCACTTTGTATTATTTTTATCKTCTCCTGCAAAGGCCTGGTAAACCCAAAGCATTGTTTATAGGCCCTGTTCTAACCAGCTGTCAGTAATTTCTGTGATTTGTACCTACCAAAACAGGCATTTGAAATGTAGYAAAGCAGTTACAGTCACAGTACTGTATCCTGTAAACCAACATGAGAACTATATTCATTTATGATGAACAAACAGTTTTGACTTTTCTTTCACATAGTAGAAGATGGGAAAATGATGTACAGGCATAGCAAGCACTAACGCTAATCTTGAAAGAATTGCTTTACAGCCAGATTAGGGGATTCTTGACACTACTGCACCTACAGCCATTGTGCAAGCAGTCAAAGTGCTGTTTCATAATTACAACTAAGAATACCATTAAAGCCAATTATCTACAGAAAGAATTGTAATTACTCATGTGCACTCACCTASAATGAAACCACAGGAAAGGAACAATGTGCTCTGAAGTCACACAGCTTATCAAACCAYGCTTTCTGGCTCACAGCTTTCTGCCTTCATGGTGGTGAGACCATGAGATGTAACCACAGAAGGCCTATGGATGAGTAACTGGGTGATGCTCTCTTCTAGATCATAGTTTTTAGTAAAATCATTTTGTTAAGAGAGACTGTATTTTCTCTTGCATGATTCATGCTCAAGCATCAAGACTGCCCTGCAGATTTCAATGAATTAGCCTGGGAAATCTGACATTATCCTGCTTATTCAAGCAATCATTTCAGCTGCTTACAATAGCACTCTGGTGCAGGTGGGGGGAAAAATGATACACTACCAAATTAGAAATAAAACAGTGAGTCACTCTGCAAACCTTCTCCCAGTGGCATGGTCAGTCTCCATCTTGTCTGTAGTGTTGATAGAAAGCTTAAAAAAGGGCCTAAATATGCCTATGGATTCAGCTGCCCACTCCAAACAAATGAAGTTCTTAATGTGGAAAGCTAAGAGCAGGGCTATTCTAAGGTTTCTTACTGAACGCTGGATTCATTGAAGAGGATGTTGGCKGTAGTGCTGTGAACTGCATGTCATGTGTGAAGAGGCAGTTATTGTGTTTCTTGCACCATTAATTTGTCCCTGATGTTTATATGGGCTTTTAATTTAATTCACTGAAAAGTTTTGCTCTGTTTGGATTTAATGAGAGTTCTTCCCAAGCATCTGTTTCTTGACCTTCAAAGCCCTCACCCGGCTCAGGATTCTCCCCAGGTTATTCTGTATCAGCACAAAACTTCTGGAAAGTGAGGAAAAATGAACCAATTTCCAGCTGTATGTAACTATGCCSGGCCAGACAACTTCATACCAAATGAGTGGCAGGACTTCAGTCAGACAGGACTGAGAAGCTGAATAKAAGAAGAAATTCTCTGAGAAAGCTCATCTTCCCCAGAACTATCATTACTTTGACAGTGCTTGCACATATTATGTAAATCTTTCCTCTGCTTTCCAGTGCCCTGTGAGGCTGGACACCAGGTAACCTTGGATCAAAAGGTGTCCAGAGCTGCCTGTGACATCACACAGTTCATCCCAGCCTTCCCAAGGAGCTCGCTGTCCATCTGCACSCTCACACTGCCACAACACAGCAGCTCTGCCTACCTGAGGCAGGCACAGGCAGCCCCACAGAGGAACAGCACAAAGAATGAGAACAGCAGCACAAAGGCAGAGAGAGCACCGCAGATGAGCTGAAAATTAATGACAAGTAAGCAGCAAAAGTGATTTTAATGGGAGGTCTAAGCAAAACATGGAGTAAACTGAAGGAGACCTTCAGAGCACTACTTACTAGTTTTTAAAATACTAAAATAAAAGAATTATCACAATACCAACTGGTGCACTTAATTATTTGTTCTGCAATCGTAAAATAAGGATACATGGATTAAAAAGTGGCAGATACTTACGAAATGATTTCAGAAATGCACTAGGGGTATTCCTGGSATCTTCTGTATCTCCAGTTACATGGAGGTGTGAGCTATGCATTGTCTGCCTCGGGAAGTGGGTGGAGGGTAGTGGGAGGTGAAATAAGGAGGCACAGTCAGGTGCCCCTTCAGCAGTAAAGGAATAATTCAGTTCMTAGATCACAGAATTCATGTCAACTGAGCTCAGATTGTCATTCTATTTTCAATAAAATAGATTTTGTGCAACTTTTTGTTTTTTGCAGGTAAAAGTTCTGGATGGCCTTCTAAATATGTGAACCTCCTCATTACTTCCTGTAATTTTTTTTACCACTTCATGATAGGATCAAAGCCACTTTCTTTCATATGAACAATTTCAGTCATTTTACCTAATTTGCGATTGTGAACAGATTATGGCCTTCATTTCTTTTGTATCCACTTGTTATATAGCAATTTCTAAAATAAAGGCAGTATGAGCTCACATCAAAGCAGWCTGCTTCCTGCCCCTCTAGAAAGAAAGTGATGAGGGTCAAGAAAATAAACAGACACAACATGTGGAAAACAAAATGCCAAACCGTGTTAATTCAGTTGTGCATCTCTAYTGACTTCTCTGTGTTCTACTCATATCCTCAAGAAAACAAAAAATACAAATTTCTTACAAAGCTGGAGTGTCAGGAGAAACCTATTCTGAGCAGGATGCTTTACAGACCCGTTGTGATCTTCATGCTCTGTTCAGATTGGGTAGTCGCCACCCAAGGCACAGTCTCAAAGAAGTCATGATAAAATTGAAGTGGTATCTTTTCTCTCCCACTTCCTCACTTTAATCTCTCAGCAAAGTCAAAACTTGCTGGGTCCCAGACACAACATTARTGGATGCAACATCCGAGTAGAGCTAAAGGATTTTTTGCCACACTGCCATGCCCTGATCTGAAGAAATGCTCCTGGAAGAACCATTCAGTTTAAATCACTGCAGGTCCAGTGAAATCAATGGGATTACCTCAAAACTGGGCCAGGGTAACTAGAACATGTGCTCTGGCTAGAAGTGCCAGCATGTCTTGACTATATATTCCAAAGGAGTAGGTCTGATGCTAGGGTGAGGGAGAAAGTAGAGGATGGAGCTGCACRGTGCACAGCAATTCCTGAGGCCAGGGCCATGAAAACAAAATACAATATTACTTTATTTTTATCATGACCTACCACTGCCTAAATGCCTACACAGTAAACAYTACCTTGTGTCATTAGTTTATCTGACCCTGGGTAATTATTAAGATAGCTGTGGTTACTGTGCTTATCCAAGGTACAGGGCAAACATTCTGAAACATTTTGAAYTGCTTTGTTTATGGCAGAAGGGATGCCCAAATGGCTTCTATCCYTGCTCTGCACTATCAGTGTAACGATATGTGCAGGAACAGCCTGAGGCCAGGAATATTAGATAACTTCTTTTACAGAACAATGACTTAGTGTCAAAGCCCAAAAGTGGGGGTKGTTCCACCTTTCAGTCTTTGTAATGGTATCATGAAATGAAAGGCATTTAAAAACAAGACCATAAATAATGAAAAATATTTGTCCCTCTCCTTATATTTCACACATATTGCCACTACATGTTTCCTTGTGCATTTCTCCTTCAATTATCTGAAGCCTTCTTCTCTAACCCTTTCCTGATACAGATAAATTTCACTCCCTCTTTAAGGGCAATGTGAGCTTGTAGACAAAAAACAGGRTTTGTAATGCAGAATCCTCAGGGCCACCTCCTGAACTTCCTTACACTAGTAAGGGGTTGCAGGAGTACGAGAATCCATCCTTGAGGGAGGCACAAGAGGAAGCAGAAAGTGTTATGTGCAGTGATGCAAGGAAGCAGAAAAGTGTTACATTTCTGTATCWGTAGCTAAATCACACTGTACCATGGATCAACTGTGGCCAGTTACAGCRCTCTATTTCAGCAATACAGATAAGGATTTCAAATAACTATTTCCAAAAACCAGATTGTTCATAATAACTGGTACACAAAAGATGAAATAAAATCAAGAATTTGTCATTGAATTTAGCAGGAATAACCTGGCACATGTACTATCTCGCCTTTGCAATACTTCGTGTGGAATTTAACAGAAAATTGTGGATTTTCCCCTTGCCATTTACCTGAATCTACCCTGAGAGTTGCTTAAGGTCAAATGAAAAAATTGACTATAATAAATACTAAGAGGATCATTACATTTAATTAACTTCTAAAGTACTTTAGTCAGGCCTCTAACTGAACAACACTTTTCTTTTGAAGGAATATGGCGAGTATCACTGGAGCTGGGTCTTGTTGAATGGAWAAATTAAGAATCCCATAATTCAAACAAATTTCATAGAAACAATGCYACTGTTGTCATGATACACAGAGATGAACAAAAGATCAAGGACAGACTATACACCTATAGGCTCTGGAAACAGAGTCAGGTGGGTCATGGAGAAACTCAGATGCAAAGAAGCAAGACRAACACTGTACTTGGGAGGGGGCAGGAACAGTCTTGCATTTGGAATTTCAGCAGCTAAAGGGGCTGGACAATCTAAAATGTCCCTCCTTAGAACAGCACATGCAGCAGCTGTTGGMATAATCAATACCCAGCCAGGGCAGAAAGTTCTCTGCACACAGACTGCCATAGGAAYGGTAAATGGCATTTGGTAGTCACATAAACCAATTGCTGCTGGAAGAAGAGATTCAAGTTATGCCATTTCATGTTTGGTATATTCTTTATAATGAGCAGGTGGATTCAAAGTTTTAATCCTGCTAGCAGGTGACCTTTTCAAAATTCTGTATTTTTACTGCCTATCAATTTTGTTTCTTTCTTCCAGGCTCCTGMGATTGTAATCAAAGATGAATAGGAATTGCCAGAGAATTACTGCATACTGAAAAAGCCAAAGCCCTAAAGATGGCTTTCACACAGTGTATGCCCTAATGCAGCCATTATATCTGATTTTTAATAGATTAGGTGCAAATATGCACATTAGCAAACTAAACAATGTAGTAATATCCACAGAGAACAGGTTTCATCGATTAAATCATAAATATAGTATCTTATTATGCTTTTGGGGAAGCAGRAATATGAAAAGTAATGCATGCATTTTTGAATTATAAGAAGAGGGAATATTGGCAAATCTTTCAACAGCTGTTTATCATGAAAAAGAAGTTACAGTTACCATTCCCCAGCCATGCACTCTGGAAAACTAAAAACTGTACATTAATAAATTATAACAATGATGCATGAAGCTAATATAAAACTTTTGAAGGCAGTTTCTAAGTCCAGAGGGAGTTGTCAAATTTGCTATTTGTGMCTTTAATGTTACTTGGAATTTCTTCTAGGGCATTTAAAACTCCTTTTGTGACTCTTCATCAGCAGTTTCACAGACAGCAAAGGCCTTGACAATATACATTTTCACTTTCTGCACGGCTGACGGACTTCATATGCTATATCCAATTTAAGGGTAGAGCAGTAGATTACATTGCTAGAATATAGAGAGCCATTGCCATTGAAACTGAATCATTGCTGTTTATAGTAATTCTTACTATTTGGTTTTTGACAGCCCTTTGTGACTGGAATAAAAGATGATGCTGAGATTATTGTCAGGCTACTGTAATAGCTAGTAGTGCATGAAGCCTGCAGCAGATGGACTTGAACTTATGAGCTCTCAGATTCTCAATAGCCTTTCAAATGAGCAGTGTTCTCCTTGGCCACGTGTAAAGGCAACTGGCTTTGACAAACCCTTATTTCACAAGATGAAATATTATTTCAGCCAGCTTTCTTTGTTCTATTTGAAATGTTTTATAGGGCTTAATTTGAGAGGTAGCCTAGAATTGAAGAGAACAAATTGATTTTCAGTTGCATGAGGTAAACTGTGTTACAGGTACACCCAAGCTGAACAACAACAAAGTGACTTGACATAGTCTGAGCGCTTCCACAAATGCCCCCCAGCCATTTCCATTACAATACACAATTGCTAGRTATCTTCCTTTGGCTAAAATCATAATTTTCCTCATGAATCCCACTAATTCACAGACCTTTAATCTGACAAATAAGAGGCASTAGTAGAAATTTGTTTGGCATGGGAAACCCCAGAAGGATTCTCTTAAAGCACACACAACTACTACTGACTTAGCTGCTGTCAAGAACATGGATAGACAGCAAACAGCTTGTATTGCTACAGGAACATCTTACACCTGATTTGTCTCACTRAAGACCCATTCAAGAAGCACATATCTCCCAGGTCAGCAGTTTACTGATTCCTTCTGCAGTGCAAACCGACTGTCCTTCATGCACAGTCAGCTGCTCATGCCAAAATGGGGCAACACAAACCCACGAGAGTGAGCTGAGCTTCAGCAGTGCTCTGGACCCAACCAATGCACACCAATGGCCCCAAAGCTAAATAATAAATGCTCCAAGGGCTGGTGTAAAACTTTGTCAGATTATTTCTTTTGTCGATATTTAGCATCTTTGTATTAGGATTCATTACTCCTGCAAACCTTTTGCTCCATTTTGCGTATCATGATTATTTCTCTATAATCTAGCATTACCGTTTGATCTTTTATTACATTGCTGCTGTTCAAGATTCTATAGTTAAAGTTGTGTCAGCACTTTTACTACAAAATCCATTTACGAGGGGTTTATAACACAGCTATAAAGATGTACTACAGAATGAAAGGTGGTGTACAAAGTCTCAGCATGGGGCATTGTCTTTTTTTTATCACTTTTTAATAAACAAATTAGACTTGCTATTTTAAGCCTTTAYGAGTGTAAAGCAATTCCAGTTTATAGGTTATTGCCTATATAACGTGGCAATCAACTGTTATTAAAAAAAAGTAATATGAAACAACTTATAAGTACTATGATTAAAACTGATTACAGAGAAAGTGAAACTTTTCAACAGTAAAGACAGGCAAATATATGTTTCCTTATGCGAGTGAGCTGTACACTGAGAATGTGCTGAGCTTTAGAAACCCACTTTCCCCAAGGGAATGGGGGAGTCCAGCTTGGGGTGCAAAATGTGAACCTGGTGAATGAATTCCCTTAGAATCTCCTGTGCAGTGTTTGTGTTGCAAGGACACTGGTTCCCAGTGAGAGAACACAGGGTAATGCATTCTTTTCTCCTSAAATGTCATTGGAGCTGGCTTTCTGATAAAAGGTTTTCAAGTGCTTTCAAAGGGCAGGCTGCTCATGCTCCTCATGGATGTTGGGTGTTTTAATAAAATCATACTGGTGAGCTTCAGTGAAGGCTCAAGAGTGCCTGTTTTGGACTGTGGTTTACCCTCATTAYTTGCCCTTCTACACAGCTTTGAGGACATTACATTTCTGTTGTTTCTGCTTAGCCACAGASAGTACTGTGTTTTGAGGCTCTCTGCAATACCCCTCCAGGGCTCAGAAGGTGCTCTCTGAGAAGCTTTCCTTGATCAGCTGCTTCAAGACACTGGGCTTGATGAACAGTCTCACAGCGTCTCTCCAGTTACTCATCCCCAGAATGAGGGGCCAATAGCCAATTCCAGACCCACAGGTCAGTAAAAACATGAAACAATGAGTCCAGAGGGACTGCCAGAGAAGGCTGGTCATACTGCTTGCAGTATTTGAACCAGCCTGGATTCCATCAACCTGGTATTCTGTGTTGCATCCTGGAAACATCCTTAGATACACACATTTCCCTAGACAGACTTGGGGAGAGACTAGGAGTGCCCAACTAGGTAACTACATCTGTGAATTCATTCATGGCCCTGGATTTGGCTGTGGTGGATGAGGCTGGGAGACTGGTTTCAAGGTATACTGACTATAAAGGGCATTGAAATAGAAAAAAGAGCAGTGGCTATATATGTGGATGGGTGTTATCTGCAAAAAATCAAGAGCAAAACTCTACAGCATATCATTGTGTCTCTGCACTRGGACCAGACATAAATGCCAAGCTGCACCTGTGAATGTCCTGCATGACATACACTGGCAAATTCAGATACCAAGAGGGAGTTGCATCCGCACAAACTTCAGCCCAGGCTGCTCATCCCTTCCAAAGGCTTTGGGTGCCTCTCAGCTGGAGTATATGCTGCCAGAGTCTGGCTATTAGCACTGTGTTACAAGTGAGGTAACAGATGTGCTACTGCCTGCAGTGCAGGGAGCCCTCAAGTCCAGGTTCTGCTGGCTTTTAGTGATTCATGGATTTGAAGTAATTTTAAAATGTTAATATCTTGCACTCAGTGAAAATGGGGCTGTCTTGGATTCTGATCATGCAAGCGCTACACAGATAACTTTACACATGGGACTYCACAGAGCTGCCTAAATTACAGTATGTTATTACAAACTCCAGTGAAGACTGGCACAGAAATCAGGAATGATTTTTAAAAACAGACCACAAATTCCAAAGGAATAACTAAAGGCAATCAGGAGAAAAAAATTAAAAATCAGGTTTTACAATGACGCTAGACACATATTAACAGAAGATCTATTGTTGTCCTTCTCATAATTAATGTGTATTAAAAACAATTCACATACTATAAATATGSCTTCAGAGGACATGAAACTTCAATTGTCTACACATAAAATACCTGTCATATATTTAAATAACCTTCTAACAGATGAACTATTAAATTTATTTTCCAATACACCTGGGAAGGAATCACTAATTAGTAAGTTTTTCTTAAATATTTAAACCATCAATACACTGCTTAGGCTAACAATGCACTTCTACCAAGTTCTGTAATAATTTAAAAGAACCTTAAGTACCAAACTTAGAACTGCACAATCACCTCCCAGTGACCCTGGGTTTTTCCTCTCTTTTGCAAGGAAGGTTGCTGGCAGCAAGGTTGTTACACGAACTGACAAAAGCAAGTGGAGACAGCGAGCTGTGCTTATTTAAGTCTCTATTCTTCCATGCCACTCAGCTTCAATCCTGTGCCTGGCAAAACATCATCAGTATTCTCTGCCTCTTTTAACTAAAGGAAGCAAATCAAGAACCAGACAGGCTAATGGGAACTGAACCTCATTTCTTGGCCTCTCGCTCAACCTGGGCAGCCAAACGGAAAGCAGCCCACTTGTCCAGCCCCGCGCTCCCCTTGCCAGCTGGGAAGGCGAGCACCTCCTTGCTCGCGGCTCCACGGCMGGCAGCACGCAGACTGCTTTCCCGGCTGTGAGCGCCATGAGCCAGCTGGGAATCTGACTGCTTCTCCAGGTCTCCTGTCCACTTGCCAACCTCAGTCTGCAGGGCTTCTTTTCCACTTGCCCCAGCCAGTTAGGAGGTGATCTATAGTGCTATTACCACAGCTAGCTAAACAGGCCAAAACTCTCCMCACAAAAAATGAAATTCTGGTAAGCTTCCACAAGAAGGGGGACCAAAAGAGGAATTTAATAAGGAAAGGGCATCCTCTGCACCCTTTYTGTTCCCTGTGAGTTGAGTCACATTTAGGGGTTGTATTTCCAAACCTTTTCCTGTTAGCACTTAATCTGAGGCACATTCAACTAGAAATACCAGAGACACGTTAGAGGGAGGAAAGTGAAAAAGCAACAACTACTGACTAGMGCTGGTTGAAACATTTTCAACAAAACCTGAAACCCCATGAAATCTACCTCGTTTCATATTTCACTGCAACTCGAAACTCAAACCAGATTTGTTGAAAGGTTCTCTGAGGATTGTGGTTCCAGCCATAACTGGCTGATCCATTTATAGTACACAACTTCATTAGACAAACTGAGGGGCAGTATAGCTGGGCTCTGTTTCACAATTCTGAAACCTAAAGGACAAGGGCAGATAGTCCTGCCCATCATCCTCTGTGGCCTTGCCAGACTCTGAGCCCAGGGAACAGGTAATGGCAAGACAGGGCATATCCCCTCTTTTCCATTTCCAAAGGGGAAAACCAGACAGTTGATAGATTCTTAGAGATCAAGAGCCAGGGCATGGACAGGTGCAAGGAAAGAAGCATCCTTCTTCCCCATCAGGACAGGACAGGTTGCTCCATCAGCCTGGTCCTTGGCCCATTTCTCTTGCAGTTTGGTCAGGACCAGATTCCTTTTTCACCTGAATTAGCTGCTGCATTGAGTGACTTGACAGATGTTTGCATAAACAAATTCTGCCTCTGAAGATGCACAGACCATTCTCAGCTGTCATTCATGCTCTGTCTGCACAGGTCTGTGCTTCAGACAGTCAGCACAAATCAGACCATTTCTGGTCAGTGAGTCACTGGTCATAAGTTTTATTGTGTTTTGTTGCCACTGCTCACACACACACACAGGTGTTAGTAAACAAAACAATCATCATCCAACCTCAMGAACACCCACAAACCTCAAATGCCCAAATGGCCACAAAGAGCAAATACACAATCATCCTGTCTGTACACAGATCATTTCACCAGCTTTAGTGGTGTGGATATTTAAAACTACCTTTTCCTTTTCCCTTCTTTCCCCTCTCCCTCTGTGCTTTTCCAGTTTAAGTTTTGTTGTGAAGCACTGGATTCATTCATACATCAAAGGGAAATGGAAAACATCAGAGCCCACATAGACAAAAAACAAAGGCACTGTTTACAAGGCAGAAACTTGCTGAGAGAAGCAGCTGAGTTTTGCAAGGCTCACCCACTGACTGCCCCCTTGGAGGTACATCAAACACCAATACTTGCTCCATACAGTCAAACATTTTTCTTYCAAAGACTCCTAATAGAATGGATTATTTGTATTACTGTAGTAATGAAAAGCTCCAGCTCTGACCAGTACCCTGTATGGAATACCTCCCATTTACTGAGTTTTGCTGTGTGAGAAACAGCYCAGCTCTATGGGCACAAAGGTCCCTGTGGGCTAACCTATATGAAATTAGTCTGGAAGGAGCTACTTCCTACCAYAGTATCTCAAAACTAGACATCCATGCTCAAAAGATTAACCTTCCCTTGCCCAGGGTTGCTATGGAGTCCAGAAAAAAGGATCTATTTTACACTGATGACTTCCTGCCATATTTATTACATACTCAGAGCACCATATATTTGGCCTTATTTTTGAGGTCCTATCTAMTATTTCGCATTTAATAAATCTTTTCCTTTTTGAGCAGGGTCAAAAGAGATGCTAGCATGGGAAGGCACAGTCAAGCTGGCTGTTTCACACACAGAATTGCACTTTCCAAGCCAAGTGTGGAAAGCCACGACATATTCAAAACCCATCTCTCCATCTGGCAGAGCAAGAGCTCAGTATCCTTCCTATCTTGTAGTTTCACCAGACATGCTTTTTCCTTTAGCTGAGAATTATTAATTATTGTTAGAGTTTCTGCTTTTTGTTTTTTTCACAATGTTTTTCCTTGCAAGTCAGKCTGCATACAAAGTATCCTGTATTCTGGAAATACAGTTGAGTCTATCAGTCTTGCACTTCCCTTTGCTACACTTTGCTTTCCATAACTCCGTTCTTTATAGCTGACATAAAAGAGAAGAGRTAAGTGTTTTAAATGGTGCTCATCTCATAGCCTCCATACAGTACGAATATTTTTTCTTTGTTCTGGATAAATGTTTTAGCAATTAAGTTAAAAAAAACCACCAAAAATTAATTACCCTGTTGCTCCACAACTACGGAGTGCCTTGGACTGCAGAAGTACAGTGGACTTCCAGTCCTTCAGTCCTTTGAAAAATGCGGAAGTGCCCCTCATCATTAAGAAAATTTGTTTAGTCAGGTCAGGTTAGTATCAACACTAACAAAAAGCCCAGCTTTGATCACAACTCAGAGGCAGCAAAGTCAAAGAATTGTAAGGATTTTTTTGGTACTATCAGTACCATAAATGAGAACAAAATGGAGGACACATAGTTGCTAGTTCTGGATAGCCTTTAGAAATTTGTTGCTAGTATTTATTATCCCAGATATATAATAATGGCTTTCCTATTAGACTCGATTTTCTCCACACTTGAAAACACAAAATGGAGTGTTTAAATTCAAATAAATATACATGCATTTTAAATATACATGCCTTTTAAAATATACATGCATTAATTTGGCTCRCAGGATAATTGCTTTATTCTAAGAAACACATGTGTAAGACCAGTCCACAGAATATGATTCCTAAGGAATACATTGGACAACAGTGCCAACCTCACCTGGTGACTGTTCACAGTGAGAAGGGCATTGCTTACCTATGCCTTCTTTGGGAAAGATGATTATTGTCTGCAGTGATGGGGATGTTGTGTTGGCCTCACTGAGCTAGGTCAGTGAACAAGAAGATTTGAGGCTTATTCAGAGTTTGCTCTTTCACTGGAAGCAAGGTGCAACAAATAGCTATGAGRAGCAAATACAAGGAATGTTGAAGAGGAATAAATGTTATATGTAGAAAAAATTGTAAGCTAACAAAATAGCTATTTCACAGTTTAATGATTCTAMAATAATCTGAAAGGTTTTAACAAAAATCTCCACCTTTGATTTGGCTGCCACGGAACCCCTGCTGTCCCTGTGTGTGACTTCTCATGGTATCACAGCAGACACTTCCTTAAGGAGATATTCAGAGAAGAAGAGTATTTCACATGTTCRTTAAACAAAAGCATTTTACTTGAAAAGCTGTGGAGTGGAAATAGAGATGCATGTGAGGATGAAGTATCACAAGCTAGGACAACTGGWCTAAGGAGAAGAGCAAGGGGGCCAAAAAGCATTTTGAACTATTTTGCTTTGTGGGTTAGGTTCTGTGGCTGGAGGAAGAACCCAGCAGAGTCTGAGTGACTCTCACTAAGAGAATGCTGGATACAAAGGAGAGCAGCAGGCTGCTGGAGCACTGGCACCCCAGGCCAGCACCTCACCAGCTGCATGTGAAGTGAASCTCCACTTCAGAGCTAGACACACTCAGAGAAAGCAGAAAGAGGAAACTGTTTTTTGTTTCATCAGGAAAAAGTACTTGATACTGTGGAATCATTAACGGAAAGTTGAAAAGATCAAATCCCACCAGACCAATATTTCTATGGATGTCTAAAAAACAGGCGTTCCAGCTTCCAAAAGCTTTAGGCCTACTTCACTGTTACAATCCCAAGAGCCTGACCATTAAGAACCATATTTTCATTCTTTTGCCATAGAACTGTTCCTGGCTAGAGTGCGATGGGAAGAGTAGGAACAGAAGTGTGGGTCTATTGAACCTTTGCTCCTCTGTGTGGGGCACATGACCCCTCTTATATCCAAAACATGGACACAAACTCTCATTTTCTCTTTTTAAATATACACCCAAACCTTGCTCCATATGCATATCTAAAACTACATAGGTAATCTCAGGTAGGTATTARAAGTGTCTTTTACTAATCAGAGATAGATACTCAAAATACTTGTGGCATCAGGAGTTGTACTTCCTGCAATCATTTCTTCTCTGATCTTTTACAAACTTTTACATTAAACATCATGCTTTCTGTAACACTTGAAATAAACACTATATGAATCTGTTTGTCTTAAGAACAAATTACTGTTATTATGCARAGAAAATGAAAATATACCAAATTGTTTGAATCTCCTCAGTGAATATAGCATACACTGAGCAAAGAAGTTATACATTGACTCTCCTCCCAAATTCTGTTACTTGGCTAAAAAATCTGGCCATAAATATCTYAGTTATCCAAGRCATATATAYATAWAATCCATGTTTAACAAAGTTGCATTTCTAACACTTACCATGGCTAATAAGCATTTTAATTATTGATTTCAGCTGAGAAATTCCTGAGGCTGAGCATAAACAAAAGAAATAAGTAAGTATCTGCCTCATGGTTAATGCTTTTATTCAAGTGTAGAGGTGAAGTTATAGATCCAASAGATGGAAAAAGCAATTTGCTATTYTCACTCATATTTAGAACCCTATTAGCGGATTCTGGAAAAAAAAAAGTCATATACTTAAAAAAAACTGTCCATGAATTAATGTTTATAGATTTTATTGCTTTTTCCAGTTCTCGCTATTTTTGTTCCTTATTCTTTTTAATAGTCTTCAAAAACCCCTAGAATTATAATTTTCTCCCTACAGATGCTGTATTTTTCTATTAGAAAAACATCGATCCCTTGCTTTTTGCCTCTTTTGTTCCCCCTGTTTTGTTTCAAATGGACATAAAATTACCTCAGATATTTTTGTGTTTAACATCAACAACTTCATTTCACATGGGTCTAATACAGAGTCCATAATAATAATCATYATACTGCTGTATATTACAAAAGACTTTATTTTTTCCATTGCATAAGTCTTCTTTTCCTATTGATTTTGGGCTAGACTTGAAAAGCACAGCCTGCTGTCCATCATGGGCAGCCCTACAGGGAGCTCCAGCCTGCTCAGTAGGAAGGATCAAGGAGGAGGCAGAGCTGATGATCTGTTCCTCAAGACTATACCTAGCACAGATGACCCTTCCCTGGTACAGGCCTGTCGGGCTGCTAAGAACATTAGCAAGAGCAGACAAACTTGTATGGATGGCTCTGAAAGCCAGACCAAAGCCAGACAAAACTGCCAGTTGCTCTGCTTCTGGAGGGTCTGTAACATATTGGGTTCATACAACACATTTCACTTTATTTAGTCATCATGTTTGGGCTTTGCATTTGGCAAAGAGCTCGCTCTGAGGTTCGGTAAGAACAGTGAGATGCTGGCCCCAGCCAGGAGTGGATAACTCTACTCAAATCAACCCATATCAGCACTGGGACAGATGTGTGGGGCATATCCATTCAGACTAGGAATCAAGAGAAAAACTGATGTGGAATGCCTGCAGTTTAGGTTGTACCAAAACATATTTTCTTATACGAGGATCAGATCAGGGCAACTGAGTCTTCACATGAAATAAATACATCATGTTCCTGGTCTTTTGTTATTTTTATGACACTCTGCCAGGTATGATCATCTCCATGAAGAGAGAGCAGACATGTTGCTGAAAGCCTAGTCAGAAAAAAATTCCAGGATTAGCACCTGCCTTCTAAAAATTCTCTTCCTCTTTTAATTGTATTTGCACTAGAAAGGAATTTCTATACAATGGAAATCTTTTGCATTACATTTTTCATAGAGAGGACAAGTTTAGTTTCCGACTGTCCTGGTCACAAATGTACTGGTGTAACAGGATGGAATGACTGCAGAATGTTTCTGTTTCACTCCTTTTTCTGCACAATTATTTTGAACTTATTTTGTGACAAGACAAAGACAACAATGCCCCTGGATTCACACTGATAAAGCTCCACTGACTTCAGCAGTTAATGCTCGTTTAGTTGTTATTAAGTGCCCCGAGGGTGATATAAAGTCCACACCTAACATCTGAAACACATTCCAAGATCAACAATAGCAGTCACCAGATAATTTTCTTCTCTACTGAAGGTTGTTCTAAACTTCAAATGCTTCTCTTCACCTCATGTTATACACATAACGAATGACTGTTCAGTTGCTCTTATAAACTTAAATCCATATACTCCAGCTTTCTACCCAGAAGGCAATTTAGAGGTTATAAAAGGCAGATATTTCTTTTACAGCATACCTGCTCCTTTTACAATTCAGCCTGAAAGAAGGAGAAACAACCGGGAGCTGGAAGACCCTAATATGAAKGATATACTGGAAATCAGTGAAAGGAAGAGATAGATCTTAAAAAAAAATCCTTTTAAACAAAATTGAAGGCAAGCTGACAGGGACACCAGACATAGCGGCCACTCAGGTGGCTCAGGACAGAAATTGTCCCATTGCCCAGGCAGCACAAACCAGTACATCGCCTATTCTTACACATCAGGTGAGAAAACGTGAACCAGGACTTTCAGTAAGTGCTGAGCTGTCACRCCACAGGTTGTGCATGCAGCCATAACAAACCCTTGAGTTTCCCCAACAGTTACACGGGTGCTTTCTGCACTTGTTTGCTTATGCACCCCACCCACAGAGCTGTCCTGAGAGCACCAGGTCATGCTTTGGGGCAGAGGTGGCTTTTGCAACATGCAGGCACCACCCAGCTCTTGCTAAAAATCCTCCAGAGCCTTGTGGAGTCCTCCATGCACCCAGCTCTGCTTGGCTCCTCTGCATTGGCCTCCATCAGGGAGTAAAATGTTGAAGAACAGCATTTTAATCATGAGYAATCAGACAAAATCATGATTTTTAAAAACAAAAGTGTGTTAAGAACTTCTGGACATATGAGACAGATAATTAATTACCTATGTCCCTTACCTAAAAGAAATATATTCATGTGCTTTCTCGAGTGAAATACTTATCATTCCATAACCTCACTTCATACATGCTCATAGTAAYTGGGTCAAAGAAATACACAATCTTTTGTTGTTGCTGAAGCAAATCACAAATTATTCTTAATTCTCTTAGAAGTTTTCTTCTGTTTAAATAGTTGAAGACATTTATTATTAAACTCCCTGCTTTGACAGAATTTTATTAAAAGAAATTGATTTTACTGGCTCAGACTATTACATTCTGCTGAAGGATAAAGCATCATATCTAATTTTTGTTCCTGATTTTTGTAAAGAATATTGTAAAAAATTCAATAAGGCATTGACTGAAATATCCAGTGTCACAAGTACTATTGCTTTCAAAGGTTGTAATGATTTTTGTAATCAGATATCAATATACTAGAAATTCTATACAAAATATAAAAAAAAAATCCAACTTACTTTTAAAATACTCTTTCAGGAAAATCACATTTTAACAACTAAACACAACAGTATGTTAGATTACATTTTGAGCAGAATGTTTACCTTTCACTGAGTTTCTTTGCCAGCTGTGTCAGCATTGACTGCATAAAAAATATTAAAAAGAGCTGTTTATTTTTTTTAATTGCCATGATCATGCCAAAAAACACAATGTGTGGGCTGGAGGCAGAGTGCTGGGAGCAATATTATTCATGTTAAAAACAGTTGCCTGATTTGCTTTCTTTGAAAATTAGGATACTATAAATAGGAGCCCAGTGGGATTTGCCAACTGCAAGTTACGTTTTAAAAGCAGCTAGGATTAAACTTTTGAAAGACTTATAAAAGATAGAATAATTACATTATTGCTTGTCATTTACCTTTGACCTGCATTTGACATTTATTTTTTTGAGAGTTATGTATTTAGTATAGATCTACCTCCTATTTCTAYGCATATGTCAAAACACTAGATTATTTTCTTTTTATATGTCTTTCTATAAACCAACTATTGTAACTCACTGTTCTGTTAATCATCATTAAAATTTTTTATTGCCAAACTTGTATCTACTCTATGCTTGCTTTGTGAAAATCCTTTCCCACAAATCACCTTTGAACTCAGAAATTATGATACAATAATTCATTGCAAAAAAGTTGTGTCAAGTCCCTGTCCCACAACAGTACCACAGCTGTCCTTCCCTTTATTTACTCTTATTGTAGCACCTTGGTGCCTCTCCTTTTTCACTTGCTTTACAGATGACCAAAGGCATGCTTCCAAAAAAAAACCGAATCCACCAAATACTACCAAAAACCCAAGGAATCAACAAAGCCCCAAAACACATAAAATCCTTATATGAAAAACAAAGCAAGAAGAAACTATTGCAGAGATTTTATCAAACCCTTTTTTTTCTGTGAGAAATTATACATGACATTCACCACTAGAAAGCTGACATTTTGACCTGTGCTTGGAATGGGAAGCAATGGGAGGGGAGCTATTGGGATATGCTGACTTCTTAACAGCAAATAAAGGGAAAGAAATAAAAGATAAGCTGCTAATTTGACCCTGAGCAGAGGGCCAACAAAGCAATGGCACAGATTGTAAGACCTACTTAAATTCCTAGCTTTGTCCATTGAATTCTGTTGAGTAAAAGGACACAAATTTTTCCAAACACTTCAGTGTATCTCTTTTAAGAGAAAGAATTGTTACACAAGAATTTTCATACTGCACTGCTTACATAAATAACACATCTTTTAAAGTGGTATGGKATTTTGTTGTACATCGCAAATGGTCTGGTGGTCATTTTCCTAAAAGCACAACCTTTTATCAAGAGTGTGGATCCTGTTSAGAGGAGTTTCAGCTGAACCACTTGACAGTGCTCAGAAGCTGACAACCCAGGCTCGATGCCTGTTTCCAGGTCTTTTTGCAACTCCCCTGTTCTCTGACTGTGCGTGACCTTTGAGTTTACTTAACTCCACAGCCTCAGACTTGGTTCAGTCCAAGATCTCGACTGTAGCACTCAAGTTTCTGAAGGGAATGGCAGAAAATGGAAAAACATGGAAAGGTGGGGAAGAGGGATGTGGTAACACAAGAGAGAAACATTGCATTCAACACTGTTACAACAAACTTTTAACTAGTGCCATATTTTCCTTTGTAAATTAAATACTTCATGATGTGAYTCACACTGCCATCCTTATCTAAAAACATTTGCTGTCCTTATCTKAAGCCTCTCTTAGTAGAACTGTACTTGAGTAAGAAACAAAAAGCACAATCTTACTTTCAAAAATATTCAGTATTTGGTATATAGAGGTGATAATTATCTTCTGTCCACCACAAAAACTCAATCAAAATATGAAAGCCTGGGTTTATCCTATACAAACCACAGAGGAATAATTAGGACTGTAACAAAAAGCATTCTATTTCTCTGGAGAGTTGACCCTGTTCCAAGGATAAAATGATAACTAGTGTCCTGAGTCCAGCTCTGTGACCTTCTGGAGCTGCAACTTTCAATTATGTCAAATTAACTGTGTCACATGAGCTGGCTTTGTGAGTGAGGCTGGATCAATGCAGTGCATTTCACTGACTATGACAATGATCTAATCAATCTCAGTCACTCAATGGACAGCAATGAGGTTGTGAAGTAAGCACAAAAAGGAATGCTGTGATCTGTCATTGTTAGGGTTACCTTAAGCCTTCCCATTTGTTCTTTTCCTTTAAATGCTAATTTTAAATGATGAAAAAATAACACTAAGTAGCAATTTCCTAGAAGGGGTTTTGTCACATCTATTCAGACTTACATTCTGCTTGCCAAATTGCAACCTGATGTTCAATAATGCTGTTTTTGACACTTCCGTRTAATAAAAGTGAAGATCCTTCTTTGCTCAAGGATGTCTATGACACTTTCGACACTTCTCTCCCAGAATTGCAGGCAGCCCAGATGTTCATTGCATTAAGAAGAGTATTGCCACAGCTGCCATGGAATGTCAGAAGATATTGGGCTCTAGGCAAAAGCAGCAAAGGGCATCTTTCCTCTTTTTAAGTGAGGAGTAATTTTTGGAGAGTAAAATCTTTTGATTGAAAATTAAAGCCTCAGAGGGACTTTGGAGGCAAGAGACACATTGCATTTTCTCTGCTCATGTTTCAAGGTAACTCAGAACCATTACAGAGCAGCTGTTTCCACTTCTGTTCAGAAAAATATTTCTTACCTATCTATGCCAGCATGGCATTACTGTATCTGCTGGACATCTGGAGGCTAAGATACAGGCAAAAATGAAAACAATAGTAAGAGGTCTTGGTAACAGACTCAAGCTTTGATTTCKGGGGACCCACAAGGAAGCAAGACCCAGTCACTCCTTGTTTGAGCTTTTCAAGAAAAGGGGATTTACATTCACAAGTGTCTCATTCCACAGGAGTTGAAGAAGCCTTGGCTACATGATGTCTCTGTACTCCAAGATTCTCTCCAGCTGGGCTAAAGTATGTGTTTGCAGACCACATCATGTTCCTAGGAAAAAAGTGGCCCTGGGTAAAATTACCCATATTTTCAGCATCATCTTCCTTATTTCTGCCCTTGTACTGTCCCCAAAACAGATGCTAGTTGGACCAAGTAATAAACTGGACTGTATTTCTCCTTTGTTTTAAAAATACATAGGTTCTGCTCTTTAACACAGGCCACACAAGCAGTCGTTCTGTGCACAACAGAGGGATCTAGGATGCAGGGTTCCAGGGGTAGCTCCCTCAAAAGAAACGCTCTAAATTTAAACTGAAGCCCCAGGGCTCACACAAGGCACAGCTCCCGTCTGTGGGTGGGCTGACGAACCACGTTTTCATTCATCCTACTGCTCTTCAGCTCCATCTCCTGGAGYCACCCACTGCATTGGAAGAGCCCTCTTCCCTCACCATGTACTGCCCTTACAGCAGAAACAGAGAATTAGCAGAGAATCTAATTAATATGTTTCCTCTGAGAAAAAAAAAATGCTGCAAATAAAATTTCTAATTTGTAAATTTCAACGCAGGGATCTATTTTTGAGTACTTGCAAGAGAAGTTTCTCTGCTGGAAGGATTTTTTTTTTTGTTTGTTTGTTTGTTACAGAAATCTGTGTGATTAACACAAATTTTAAAAGGCTTAAAACAGCTCAGAGAGCTGTTATTTATACTCTTTTATACACACTCTGAAAGTTTAAGGTAGTCTCATCATCTTCCTTGAAATAACATGAAATAGAATTGTATTTTTTTTTGGAAGAGTCACTGTTAAGTCTTTCCTGTCCTATCCAGAGAGCTGCACAAGTGGCACAGGAATTTCTTAAACAATGTCTTACTGGGATTACTCCTTGCCTGACCTTCCTCTGTGGCTGCATGGTGAGCTGACTGTTGCAGGGTCTGTCTGGTTTAGGTGCTGGTTATAGACACAGCAGAAACAGCAGCAGCCAAAGCGAGTAGTGGGGAAAACTGATATTTTTGGGTGCTACCATATTAGAGTTCCTGTAAAACTCGCATGCAGCATCCACAGAGCAGTTCCTGTAAAACCTGTGGCATTCATACTGGGATTTTGTGCTGCGCTGCCAAGCCAGTATTATCAAGGCAATGRTCATCAACACGCTGTGTTGTACCCTACCACCAGGTCCTAAATGGTACCTGARATCCCCCCTGGCACTGCAGCCCTCCATGGTGCTCCTGATCACACAGGAGAGGAGCACAGGACCATGATTTAACACCTTACTCCAGATCCACACCAGGAATGGCCTGCAGCTGACCCTGGTGAGCTGCAGGCCTGAGCATCTTTACTTTTTGGTCTGTGCTGCAAGTTTTTGTCCCTTTTGGGGTAGAATGCTACAAACCCAGCTGGGATGATGCTACTTTTGCAACAGTTTCCATGTTGTCTGCTCCTTTCCTAGACATTTTCCCTAGTGTGGGTGTCACTTTCACAGTCAAATGCCACTGGACAYAGAGTTATGGCAGTGATTACTATGGAAAATAAGAAACTCAAGGACAAATCTTTTTAACTGAAGCATCAGCAATGGAAAATGGCAGTCATCCTTAAATGTCAGAGTGCCTCCCAGTTGGGCCTGGGCTCTGTGAAATGGGGAAAGGAATCCAGAATTGCACAGATCCATTATCCTCAGTGGTTGAGGAGGACATGCTCATTAGGAGCTATAGCTTCATTAGGTAGCAAGAGCTGCCCTGTTGTCAGGCTAAGATCCATTTCTTATCTGGATTGTGCCACAGATTTTCTCTCCCACATCCCAACCACAATTGACTACCACACCTCACTGCTTTTGGTGATGGAGCGTAGATCTTGCTTTAAGAATTATAAGCTAGAGTTTCAGTAATACCACAGGAAAATCTGCTAAACATTACTCAGTACAACTCACGTACAGCTATGCCCTTACTTCTCTCTAGTACAGGAAGGATCTCTTGCCAAATGGCTGCAAGTATCAGCAGCTCTCATTAYGGGGCTAATCTATGCTCAGGGATTACACACACCTGAGAGCACAACAAAAACACTGAACCACACCTCTGCAATATATATTTACCTTTTAAGACATGCAATATATATATTTACCATTTAAGAGATGCCAAAATTTACARTGCAAATCAAATAGTAAAATGAAACCACAAACACCAGTTAAAAATACTATTTTAAAAGGTGACTGTTTTGGACATGCTGGAGGGTATAGAGAAAAAGGCAGGGCTCCACTTTATTCTATGGAAATCCTTTTTCCTTTYAAAATTTGTTTTTTAAAGACTAAATGAATTAACATTTAATCTCTCACTATAAAGTTGTACAGTATTTACATAAAATGGAAAGAGTCAAAAACAACACCTTAGAAAGTTCTGTGTTATTTCTTAGGCTTCCAAAAGAAGTGCTCAGATGTAATTGCTTAAAGCAGACTTCAAAAGATTCAATACAGCAGCAGCTGCAGCAAATACATTACTTTTTCTATTTTAATTATCTGTTTCTTCTAATAGGTTTTACAAGAGTTATATATGACTAGAGATCAGAGGGAAAGCCATATTTTGTATTTTACCTACACTATTCTGAAATTGGGGTAATAATTATTGAAATGGCTGAAACTTGCACGGTGGTTTGTTTGTACAAGGGAAGAACTCCCCCAGTGTTTCTCTTCACTGAGCTCAATGATTAACTCCACTTAAAACCCAATCCTTGTGCGTCTGTTGACAAAAACCTCTGCAATATAAAAGATTTAATAGCAATACTTGGCATAAAATATTTTGGCAAAATGAATGGAATATCACATCAAACACAGTTGAAAGGCAAATTTCCCAGYTAACAGAACATTTTATCAAACTCCAGATTCCAATGTTCTTTTATTGTGGCAAAATCAAAATTACTTCTATCTTACAGAATTTCTTTGGTCAAGGTGAAAGCACTTTAGGTATTTTTATTTGTCTTTGCAGAGATGTCRTACATATTCGATTATGGCAAGACTCGCTGCATCTCTGCTCAAAACTGTAAAATATATTTCTGTCCTGTTTCACAAAATTTAAAGCTGCTCTGATGAATATACAACTTTCATTTGGAGTTAAAAAAAAAACCAACAAACTTTCACGCCTCATTTATTTAGAAGCTCTTTGCCTTATCACTGCTCTAGCTATTTAAAGCACTGCTTTTCTGTTTATCAAAGCCAAGTTTCTTCTTTTGCCTTTACATTTTTTAAGCAAAAAAATTAAAAAGCAACCTTTCCACTGACATTATTCTCACAACACATACCAAATTGATTTGAAAACATTAGATTTGCCAAATTTCTCCTGCATGTTGAACTGGAATCTAAATACGGCTTCTTTATTTATGCAAGTAGAGGCTTATTTATTCAAGAGACAATTTTTTKGAGGATTTTCCTAATGAGTATAGTGAGAGCAGATCAAAAATTTGAACTAGTTTTTCATTTTTATTTTTTTGAACATCAATTTTCAGGCGATTTTTGGACATATAATTGAACATGAAGTTAATAATCTGTTTATAAGGACTCCTTTGATGCGTGGCTCTCACTGCACTGCTGTAATGTGTGCCCAGCAGCCCCCCTGGGTGGGAGAGGGGACAGAGTTCCTACCCTGACCATCCTCAAGTGACCTCCAACAGCGGGGCAGAGCTCCAGGCCTTTTCATGGAGGCTTTGCAGGAGAACCTGCAGGAAATGGGGAATTCCCTCACTGAGATAGAGGGTTTGCCCTGGTGGAAGTCCAGGTAGAAATGTATCCCATAAACTGCAAATACAGTCTCAGCAAAAATCCCACTCTTCACTCATTTTTAAATTCTCAAACCCTGCAGCTTTTGTGCTTGACTATTACATGATTTCAGCAGATATTTGCGTAGTCCAAAGGAAAATCCCTTTGGAAATTTTTATGTTGTGAAAATGGCTGATGTTGGGAGCCTTACATTCATCTGGGTTATTTACCCCATGCYAAAACTCCAACATGGTTGTGCCTAAGCCCTCCTGCAACGAGGGCAGAGTCCCTCTGGGATCAAACCCTGGGATCCTGACAGYGACCAGGTGAACAGTCCCCACTGGAGTAAAGTAACACAAAATTGAGCCAGAGGTAATAGAAATTTTTAAGACTTCATGGATCCTACAGAGAACCCTGCAAGAAGTCAAAGGCCTGTCTTTTTGGAGTAAACTGAAAAAGTCCAATTTCTTTTTTGCTGAGCTAACATTACAGAGGTAATGAATTCCACTGGTAAACACATCCGTGCTAACAGAGCACCAAAAGCATTGCACACCTCCCCTGAAATGTTACCTTGTCAACGAGCTGAAACTGCATCTGTTCACTGCTCCCCTCCTTTCACACTCATTTCAATCCTATGCTCTTGTCACTCCACTGACTACAGGCAAAAATATAGGCAATTCCTAACCAATTTCCTTTGTGCACACAGGAGCCCATCATCTCTTCCAGCCACAGGGTATCATGTACACATTGTCTCTTATGTTCATTCTACCACAATTCACATAATTTTGCAGTTTAAAATTCCTATTTATTACACACTAGTATGAAAACAAAAGACAACCCAAAATAAAATTATGAGTTTGCAATTAAACTTCGAAAACAGACCAGAGGGCAAAGATTTATTCCTTTACAGACACGTTGGTGTAAATGTGGAATAAAAGTTGGCTTCTGACATGGGTGGAATACCTCCAAATTTATACTGGCAGAAAGAAGACAATCAAGCCAGCAGTTCCTAAAATAAAGAATTAAAATAATAGCTCTTGCAAAACATAGATAGAAATATTAACATGTTGCAAGATYTCCAGACAAATCAGGCCGGATTACACTTCAGTTAGAGGTGATATTCTAATATAGATGTGATATAGAAATTATAGACATGAGTTTAGTTTAAGTAAGAAATAAGTCTCTCAAATTTCAAACATTCTTTCTGCAAGACTCTGTAACATTCTGCAAGACATATCTGYATATTTTTAGCACTTGCAGTGGTCTATGCAATGTGACATCTATTTTTTGTATAGAGGTGAAAAACTGGGAYGATAGATTTGGTTCTAAAGTTGTTTCCTACCAGAGTTGTCCTAGTCTCCTAAACAGGATTGTGGTTTTAATTGAATTCTATTTTAGGCTAACTCTTGTTTAACTTTATTGTTTATGTTAAGTTGCAAACTTGCACTAATATGAGCTGGTATTTTCACAAGAGCTGTAATATTCTGCCCTTTAGCTATCATAAAATGCTGCATTCTGCACATGTCCTCAGTTAATGTGAATTATTTGTTAGCTGTTAGGTGGATTTATGCTTTTCATCTTAGCCTGAACTTCCCTCATGAGCATTCAGATAAATTATTTTGAAGGCATTCAGGAGCTAAGCATCCAATTGCATTATGTTAATATTACACGATCTCTATATTCATGCATCAAATGACCGTGCTATAGTTTACTTAGTATTTTGCTTTATTATATGAGTCTTAATGCCAATGCACGAGTTCCTTTTTCTCCACAGTGTTGAGATTATCCTGAAGTCTCRTTGATGCCATAATTGAGGTGAAGCATGTGCCTGAGTGCTGCCTGAGATGGGCCCCTATTCCCCAAYGTGCTGTTTGTCTCTGGCAGCTGATGGAAGATTGCCTTACTCTTTGCTCATTAATATAAATACATCTCATCCTCTCTTTGCATGAGCTGTGCGCCTCAAAATCAGGTTTATGATTATGTTATTTATAATCATGGACATTTTAGGAATATCCCATAACCTGTTTGTGGAATTACACCTAAAAATGTARTAATTCACATTTCAAATATTTGGGGGAAAACAGAGATTTCTAACTTTAAAGTGCATTTCAGTGCACACAAAATGGGTAAATTAAGATTAAGTCCTGAACTTCAACTTTGTGTTTAAACTTGTCTTTGAACTTCATTGTGCCATGTTAGTACTGGGTTAACATTGCACGTACATAGAATATTTGTTACAAGATTGGTGAATAAGTGATTCTTATCTCCTTTGTAAGGAAAATTGACTCCATTACAGGAGAGGAGAGACATCAAGCTAACAYTGCATGAAGTCATAATCCTCTATTGAGACATTGCACRATGACATTGTTAACATTAGTATGCAATATTTATTATAAATAAAAGAGGCTATTGAGGCTTTCAACCCATAATCAGCTCTGTGTGGATGACTTCACTGTAAGAACACAGTGGAGTTATAATGAGGATAAAAGATTTATTTATACCTAAACATGTTCTCATTAGYAATTCTGCACTAGCATGTAACAGATACAATTGAAGGACTAGCAGGGTTTTTGCAGGATTTTKTTTGTTTGTTTGTTTCTTTGGGTTTTTTTCTTTCTTTGTTTCAAATTACTACTTATTGTTTGCACTTTGACTGTGAACATTCAGTAAGATAAAATGAAGAAACAGATKAATTTATTGTACTGTGTACTATTAATTCTCATGAATGAAGAATAATTCCATTTTTATGGAATACAGTATCACCCCATCACTCTGTAACATGAAATCCAGTAAGTCATCAGCTCAGACCTTGGTAAAAAGGGGGAATTGTTTTTGGAGAGATCCTGCCTGCACATGTACCAYAGAGTCACAAAGCACCAGTGTCACCTACGATTTCTTATTGACCTGSCTTTACATTATACTCTTTTCCAAACACCATATTTTACATATTTTTTTAACAGAAAAGGACTAACTCTCACTTCATAGAAGGCACMCAAACGGTTGCCTACAGACCCTTCCAAGATCTCTTACAGAGTTGGTGCTGTCATCTCGCAATCTATTTGGAGCAAATTAAACTCAGCTTAATGCCAAATCTTCTGCAATACCTCACTTTGTCTTATTACCATAAATATCTCCCGTCTTCCTGAGGCCTCATTTTTCTTTCAGGCTACAGTTTCACATTTACCTTTGCCAACAGAAACCTAAGAAACATACAGCAATGGTTCAAATATATGTGGATACTTCACATTTGAATACCATAGGTTTTGTTCAAAACCAAATCTTCTTTTTTGGCTCGTTTGACTAATTTGTTGTCTTGAATTRCTTTTTGGTGCCCTTAAACAGCTCTGTTGGTAAAATCTTCAACATATTTGGGGATATTTCATTGCTGATGGACTTACGATACATGAAGTGTCAGTCAGTATGTTTATACATTTTATGGTGGACATTCTCTGTGTAACAAGAATCCACACCACAACCACTACTGAACAGAATCATCAGGAGTGAATGTCAAAGTAATGCATTATTTTTTATCTCAGAAGAATGAAGTTCAGCAGGTATTCATTTCTCATCTTACGAATTACACTGACATGGTTCAWCTCTTTCTAAAACTGTGTTTAAGTTGATGATATATGAACTAACTGATAAGAAAATCTTATTCACATTGAAAAACAAATAATTTAATTTAGAACCACTCAGCTCAGGAGGGAAAGTTCTTAACAATAATTACTGAGAGATCTGAAGAATTCTACTCCAACTTCAGATGCAGATTAAAAAACAATATTTTTTTTTCTGTTAATTGCAGCTRTTCATTTTCAATAATAAAATTCCAAACTTCTTTCTCTTGAAAAAAATCAACTCCTTGAGAAATACTCTTCCCTTAGCAGTTCTGTGGTCTTAGTCTTCCCCTTTTATTCAGTCTTTCTTTGTATAGAATTTTATTTATTCTACTGAAAGTGGGATTTTAAAAAAAAATTTAAAAGCTTGAATTTTGAAAACCATTATTCCTAGCCAGATCTGCTTGAAGTAACTAGCTGTAAAAACTTAACGTAGCTGACATTAGTTTCTTTCATATCATATGCTCTTTCTGTCACCATACTTATAAACCCACCGGCTCCATTTAAAAAGATACAATGCTGAGAGAAAATAAGTTCCTGTTACAATATAATGGAATAAAAAATAGAGATTGTAYGAGTTTCATACAATAAATACAATGTTCTGTTTAGATTTCTCTACCCTAGGTTTTTTTACCTCAATTGTGAAAAAGTGCCTGAAGTGAACCGAAAGATGAGTTGCACAATTTAGATGAAATTCTTCTCATTGAAAAAATTCAATATTTGCATACACATAATCTTATTCAAGCACACAGTATAGATTTTCAGACTATGCTTTTGGGATACAGATTATGAGCTTCAGCACATTAAGTGAATTTTTTAGAAGTATTTCCAAATCTATAATTCAAATTATTTTGTGCTAATGATGCACAACACAACCAGSCTTGAAATATGTCCCCTACTACTTGTCAATCCAGCTCTTAATTTTTTCATCTCCAAGGGTCCAGACCAGGTCCTACTAAATGCAGTGGAAACWTTCCTACTGACATCACCAGAAACCAGATCCACAAAGATCATAACTTCAGTTATTGAACTAATATTATTTTCTTCTGATTCATGCATTTTTCAGGCATAAAAATAACCGAGTTTTGTTTCTTTAATGGGTTTTTCACAGTAATCTGGGTGGCTGATGCATCTGCAATCTGACAGAGCAGATATCTCTTTTTGCAGAGAGTATATATAAGTTTCCCCATCTATCTCAGAAAAAGTCTTACAAAGCTATTCAGAACTCAGCACACGTCCTTTCCTCTTCACAACTCATTTTCCTTTTTTTTTTTTTTGTGACAACCTAGGCAATAATTCACAGCTCACTGGGTCTCCTAAATAACCCCCTTTATATTTACATGGTAGGCATTCCCCCCATTACCCTGCGGGATTCTGCCGTATTGGCAGGCAGTCATTAGGAATTCTTAAGACCATGGAGGTTTAACATCCCCTTCTCTCATGTCTTAGAAAACACCCTGTATGGCTACAATCTCAGCAAATATATAGAAAATCTTGACAATTTAACAATAACATAAAATGTGTCATTTTGTAATTTCTAAGTGGTTCCTTCTTTGGGTGCCATCCAAACTCACACATGGAACTTTTAGAGCTCAGAAACATTTCACCCAATGGAGGATTGTTACGTTTCTTTCTTTTGCTAGAAAAATGAACAAATCACACTTGCTATTGATGAATGGAGAAAAGTCCTTTTAGGAAACACAGATGAACTAATGTAGTAAAATGAATTTTGAGAAAGATGCTGAAATGTAACTCTGACAGAAGTGAGGTTTTCCCTAGAGAAAGTTTTTTTTTACCAGAAAGACATGATTGGAGTACAAAAGAGCCCACTTTCTGGGGCTTATGGTCTTKCTCTGACTGAGCTCCCTGCAAATGAATTCCTCCACTGCCTATGGAAAATCATCAGAGACACGGATCTACAGCCTGCCTTGCCACTGACAACTCCCAGCCGGTCACTCACTCCTTCCCTTTCCTAATACACCGACTACAGGAATAACAACACCTCCTCAAATCCTTTAGTCASTGCCAAGTTCTATTATGGAGGCTTGGAGGAATATAAAAGGAGAAAACAGAGAAATTGATCCATATTAGCATTGCTGATGCTTGGTTCTGGTAACTCCACTTGCTCTGAAGAATTCTCCAAATAAACCTGGTGCAGCACAMGGCCAATCACACACACATCTGTTTGCATCCCATGAGCCTTGAAATGACACAAATGTTCAAAACTGGACTTACTGACTGCATGGATAAMTATTTCAAATTAATATATCTAGATKCTTACACYGGCAAAAAAATCTCAAGGAAAGTGATTTCATTTTGAAGAAAAAAAAGAACGCAACCATCCTTTTGCTTACAATTGGACTATTCTTTTTCTAATATTATCGGAAAGTTTAATTGGGGTGTCTGCTTCTTTGATGAGAACCAGAGCCTTTGTGATACAATGCCTCGTATGTGTCACATACGAAGTTATTAGATATGTTCAGATTTAAGAAGCGGATCTGGGTAATTCTTAAAATTAGAGCCATTCACACTGATCCAGAAGCCATGACAGAATACGAAAAGTATGCAGTGACAGTTAAATCTGCAATGTCATTGCTCTTGTGARCTAAATGATTAAATCTTTAAAAATCAGTAAATCCTAAAGCTTAAAGACCAATAGGTACTTCAGTATGTTTCTCATGTGTGCAAAATTCAAATAACCTGCTGACAGCTGCAAACAACTCACCACTACAGTTGTAAGGAAAGAAAAGGGTCCAACACCACCCCCCAAATTATTTGGAGTTTCCTTTAATCAAAGTGAGTATTAGTTATGATTTTTCTTAAGGAATCCTGTAGCTTCTGAAGACTTCTCTTTAACTTGTATGAAATCTGTAGAATTTTATATCCCTTTATCATTTAAAATGTTTTTGTAATGATTTTTTAAAAGGTGATTATTTGTTTAAAGTTCAAGTAATCAAAGCAACACACTATTGAAAGAAGGCCTGGGTGCAAAGTACTATTTTTTGATACTAATTGGTGATGTGTACCAGCCATTCATGAAACACRTGCTGAAAACACTCAAAAGTTCTCAGAAATGCCTCTTTAAGTCATAAATCTTTTACAGGTAAAATTACATGAGAGAAGGAATAGAAAAATCACATTCAACATCTGGAGTCAGATGAGTTTACTGAAGTAAAATTGCAAAATTAAATTTAGATGAACTTAATTAAAAAAGGGATCCAATTTAATACGGACATTCATCAACTTCTCATTGAAAATCTTTCTTGCCTCAAGAAAATATAATAAAATATGAACACAAAACCCATATAAAGGCTGAAATGAAGTGTGAAGAGATGGTCAAATAAAGAAATGAAGGAAGACAGAACACTCTTTTTTCCTCATTTTTACAGATATCCATATACACACTTTCCTTTAATTGCACAGAATATTGAACTATTTTTAAACTCCATAACAGTTAAACAARCGAGCTGGTCATCTGTATGCCCTGAAGGTCATTACTCTTTCTGAGGCATATGCTGTGTGTTTACCRATAACATGAATATGGAAGTGTCTCTTTCTCTCTCCCTGTATGTCTTTCTCTCTTGGCCAATTTTTTCTCCTAGATYCTAAAGGACTTTATCTAACCTAGTTATATATTTTAGTGCTTAAATGTCCATTAACTGAGTGGCTTTTGCTGAAGTGAATGGGAGTTTTGTCATAGGGCTGGGCCTCAGATGACTTATAATAGATTTTCATTTGCCTCAGCTAAGAGACAACAAATGCAGCTCTCTTGTTTTCCTTTGCTAGGTCATTACAGTCTTGCTATTTTTTTCAAGGGAAATAGATCTAGTAGCTTAGTCCAGTCACTTCTGGCTTTCATGAATGCTGTCTGTCAGAATAGAACTGATTTTCAACTCTGTAAGTCACAGTGCTTATAGATTTTAGTAATGTCAAACAACAATTTGAAAAGTTAAGAACAGTGTTGTTAGGATTATATTATTTCCTTACAAAACTGCCTTGATAATTTGTTGTTCTGCACACTGGTTATGTGATCAAGTAACATGATATGAATGCTGTATTCTTTTATTTCTAATAAAGAACATTTCTAGAACAGTATGCTCTGAGGGAGATACTGTCCTTTATTAGAAACACATTGCCACATTATAAAAGTCACCCAGCAATAATGAAATGTAATCTGTCTTGAGGATTCATGATAACACAGTATTATGCTCATTTTTTGTATGAATAGAGCATGACTGAATAGGAATGCTATTGTTGTTGAATACATCTTTAAATTGAAGCAGAGATTTTATTGAACTATTTGGTTAATGATAATAAATTGCTAGAGAAATGTTTCCATGTCAGAAAAGTTCTAGCTTTTGCAGTACAATCTAATTCAAATATATATATATTTCAATAGCCTGTAACTGTAAGGACTTGGACATGATGGTACTTGATATCTGTGGTCTAAAAGCAGCAGGAGCTCGACTGGCCAGGGTCAGTCCAAGGATCAGCCAAGTGCTGCCTTTGGCAGGGACCATAAGTCACTGCTGAGTGCAGGAGTGTCACATGCAGGGGGGTGCCTTCCCATGCCTCCTGCCTCCCCAGGTCCCAAAAAACCCCATAAGAATATGGCATAACAGGGAGAACAATCGTGACCACAATATTATCACAAATAATATAATCTAAATTAGGSCTTTCTTCCTGAAAAAGCCAAGCACTTATGCACCAACACGAGTTACAGTCAAAGAACTGTTCCACTCTACCCAGCTAYCATAGAAGGTCTATTCCAAATGATGCAAAAGTACAGCAGAATTCAGCTACTCCCTCCTCTCTTTCTCTTTTACAAAAMCTGGGAAATCATCTCTGCAGCAGGACTTCTGTGCTTCAAGCTGCAGATAGATTACATCTCCTTACAAATTTCTCTACAATAGGATTTGAAAATCTGACTCAAGGTTAGAGCAATCAGACTAGTTTCAACAAAGAGAACATTGGAAGGGAAAAATAATTTGTAATTTTTCAACTTATTGCTTTGTTTTCAGCAAGAAGCAGCCACTGGATTTCCTTTTTGTGCATTTTACTTTCTCTTTGGAGTCTGCCCAATGATTACATTCTCTGATATGTACAATGTCAAACCTTCTGAGAGCAGTTACATTAGTAGAGAGGACAATAAAAAAGGCCTTTTGATTTTAGTCTGACGAAAATTGCTCAGAACTTGTGTCTGAGTTCTTGAGCTCAATCTCTTGCAGATCAATATATGTTCTTATTATCTCTCTATCGTTGTATTGGTCAAGGGGAAGTGATTCATTTTTCACACAGATTCAATTTTAGTGTAACATAACAGAACCAGTAATATTCTAATGTGGTTTACTATGGCATCTTTGGAACTTACCACTAAGACTGAATGTGAAGATCCTTAAATTGCTGGCATCGGTGTTCCTGTAAATTCTGGCACAATTTCAGATGGGTTATCCTGCCAAAAGTCAGAGGAAAATATTCATCAGACAGATGATTATTTTTAATCACACTTACTCAGTACCCATGAAAGCCTCACTTTATAAATGCCCACTGCAGGTTTAATGATAAGACCACTACAATAGCTCTGAATGCCACCTGCACATTGACTTTTCAAGTGTCTGTGAACCTGAATACTGATTCTCACAGGGAATTTTTTATAGAAAAACTGTCCTTTTATGGAAGCAATCTAACAGATTTTACCAGAAAAAAACAACAGTCTATTGCATTATTAGTTTTAATAACTTCAATAGAAAACGTTTTCTGGAAAAAAACAAACAAATGAAAAAGCTCACGATTGGCCAACCCTAAATTAACAAAGTGTACAACTCGTACGCAGTTCATTTTCATTTCAGATCAAAGGGGTTTTGAAGTTCAAATAAATTTGCCTCTTAATAGTTTTAGTACAGGACTATCTCTCTTAACATCTGAAAAACAACATTCAGAGTTGGCATTTAACAGCTTATTTATATTGTAGCACTTCAGGAACAAGCAAACTTGTAATTTCTACCATATGTGGAGCATTACTTTCATTAAAGTATTCCTATTTCTCAACAAAAAAAGACTGAGAAAAACTCTAGCAAAAGGATTATTWAAAAAAAGTATAACATAATTATTTTTGCATAAATTTGCATATYGTACTGTAAACACAGATATGTACATATATRCATTTATTTCATTAATGYTTGTGTGGTTATTTTATACACTGTTTAAATTACTTCTGTTTAGGAGAACATGAAAACTATCTTGAAGTGCGAGCAAAGAAGAAATTGAATTGATGACAAGAAATAGGCAGGTGGAGCAATGCTTTGGGTCARACCAGTTTTATGATCTTGTAGCACTCAAATCTAAGTTGTCTCTAAAATTACAGAGCAAATTCAAAACAATAAAAAAACTGTAACAAGCCAACATCAAGCCCTAGATGCATACAGAGGGTCTCCACATCTCTCCTTTCCTCTTTTACTTGAGCTCCCAGTGAAAACATTACCATTTTCACTATATACCAACAAATTCCTTAGAGTGAGATTTTCAAAGACATGTAGGGAACTGGGTGTCTAATTCCCCCAGGCAGTTTTGAAAAGCGTATGATAAATATACTATATAGCTCCTTATACATCAAACAATATCCCAGTGCACTTCACATTAATCTTTAATCTAGACACTTTAATCTTCAAATCTTCATACAATAATCTTCAATGAAAGGTTCTTTCAGGGAGTTTACAGTATATTTAACACAATTTAAAAGCTACAAGTGCATTGCCCTAGCTTTTAATATCTAGAAAATGTTTTAGAAATTAGATCAACCACAACCTGGCCAAGGTTTCTGTATTTTAATATCTTTGGAGGGAGATTACAATGAAAGGGTGCTAGAGGGAATGACTTAGCTGGTTAAGCACCCCAGAACCATAGCTGCTGATCCCCGAATTTATTCAGCATTTCACTTTTTCCAAGGTAAGGACTTGCATCTCTTCATACGTATGAAAACAGCATATGTTACAGTGTATCCTACTCTGTGTTGGCAGCTCTCCGTGTGCACATCTGGATATGGACATAGTTTCCATATCTGTATTTTAGCCAAAAATATTAACTGTTAGAATAGTTTGCCAGGCCCATTCTGCAGGGATAAAGCCATGACTTCAACTGCTCCTGGCCTTTACTGTTCCCTCTGTTGCTGTTTACCACAGCACCTCTGAGTTCTACTCATGGATCAGAACCCCACAGCATTAGCCCTTGCTAAATGCACAGTGAAAACATCCTAGAAATTGTACAATGGACTGAGGACAAAAGGCAAGAGGTCAGTATGAAGTAAGAGGGAAAAAATASAAGATAATAGCCATTATGACACAAAATACTTTCYGTAGGGAACCTGGTAAAGGCACACTTTGAGGAGATTTGAAGAATCAGCTCTGTAGAAGTACCTGAAGTGTTCCAGAGAAAGCACAAAGGTGCTGCCTTGAAAACAAGAGTTGAAGAGGAAATCAACACAGAGTAGAGAAAGAACAAATGAGGTGCTGAAAAGAGAAAAAGGAGAGTCACCTGAGGAAAATGGTCAGYAAACAAAACAGCCAAAAAAGAGAAGCAACTAAGAAAATTACTTTTCTACCATCATTATTTGAGTTGGGTAAGTTAATCTTTGGCTTCCCTGTAACCTCCTACAGCTGGAGATGTGAGAAGGTAAATTCACCAAGAAGCACATGGAGGAAAGGGTARTGCTGTGGAAGCCAAAGGAGAAGAGCATTGCACTGACTCAACTTTACTGAAGTTAAAACAGCTGATCGATTTACAGGGTCAAAGGTGAAGTACCCAGTGTGATCAGACTAGAGGAAGTTACTACAGACTTGTGTGAGCACTTTCCATTAACTACAAAGAGTGGGGGGAATTAGATGGCAATGACTGTAGCATGCTCCGTGTATTCAGGGATGAGAGCCTCAGAAGAACAGGTTGGGTAAACACTGGGATGTTTTGAATAAGTGAAAGGCTAAGGCAAGCTTGAAAATTTGTACGAAAAGAGAAAGAAGAGAGTGACAGATTGGAGGAAAAAAGGGATCAGATGGGGAAATGCATAAAGAGGGTGAGCAGAGGACAGCAGTTGGCAAACTTTACAACTTGTGACAGGCTAGAGGACTGTTTCAGAAACAGAGCAGCCAGTGAAGGGAGCAGTTATGAAGATCATACGTTTATCAGTTCTCACTGGGAAGAAATTGTCAAGACCCTTCTCAGAAAAAGAAATTGTGGTGGGAGAAGAGGCTTTGAGGAATGAGTCAAAGGTGGTGAAGGGGAGATTAGGACTGCAGTGAAGATTTCAATTACAGTAGGTAGGCATCTGATTCAATTGAGAAAAAAGAGTGGCCATGCCATGGAGGGAATCAGCTTGGTCACAAGGTTTCTCTGCTAGAAATTCTTTGTTGCACAAAGCAACAAGCAGTGAAACTATATATAGGAGCAGTGGTCTTGGGGACTTTGAGAGATTCAGAGAGAAGACAGATCTGAACTCAATCAATTCAAGAACATCACTTGCTTTTGTGAAAGGACACCAAGGGAGGAGAGACAATAAAAAAGTTGCTGGGCATTTTCCACCCTTGCTAGACCAAGTCATAAGTGGGTCTTTATTTAAAACTCTCATGTGTCTGTCACAGGTGAATAGAACTTGACAAGTGGATGAATTTAACATACCATGAAGTTCCAGCACTTCAAAAATGATTGCAGATCAACAAAAGGTCTCTGAATACCTGGTTTATATTCAGACAGGACACCTGAACTGGCTGAAAGATATGGGCATATTTGTTCCACTGTGCTTCTTATCTCAGAAAAATACTATGATTTGTACTTTGAGGAAAAGCATATGAAGTATTTCATATTCATGGGATATATTTCARTGTGAGGACATGAAGAGTTGGTTATTTGGGTTCAAACTTACATTTATTAATGGTCAAATCCATTCTAAGGCTAGAAGGATRCCTATCATTCATGGCAAGGCAGAGGGCTGCAGTTAGCCCTTCAAAACATGGTCAGAAAAATGGCTGATACAATATCTGAWATAGTTAATGCTATGATTTCTATAAGGCAAATTTATAGTCCAGGGAAACAAAGAGAACTTGGGGATAATAGGGGCACCTATGGTCTAGGAAGCTTAGTGAAAGGAAACTACTGTAAGACATTGAGAATAGGCTTTAAAAAAAAAAAATTAAGGTATTTTCATATTAAGGATTCAGATGAAATTTTACACTGTTTTGGCAAAGTCAGGAGTTGAGACTAAAGAAGCAGCAATGAGAAAAATTTTCAAAAATTTATGTGAAAAAGCTTTAAGAAAGATGTTTGCAATTGAATTCGAAATGCACATTCAGAGGGAAACAATCAGTTAAGAGGACCGAAATTATGATTCCCTAAAAATGAAATTTGTATTGCAAATCACAAGGGTCTGTGATGGTACCCATGACTTGCTGAGTAGTGTTTCACGGATGGTGTCAAGTACAACAAAGAGAAAGACCTTAGCAAGAGGAAMATTAATCTCAAGCAAACATTGACACTTTCAAAGCACTTTCAAAAATTTAGAGATAAGAAGGAGAAACTAATGGTTGCACTGGAAATGCTCTAAAAATCCTCTTGGAACTCTATGTTTAATTTTACAACTTAAGTTGCCTGAATAGATTATCATAAAATACTAATTAATTTACACATCATTAGATTAGTCTGTGCAAACTATTTTTGACACAATAGAAGAAATCCAGTCACACCAAATATAACAATTTAGAATGAGATTTTCCACCATTTTTCACTCCTTCATGAATTTACTCTATCTATTTCTATGTAAAGGCCCCGAATTTAACAGAATTTTCCAAAATAATAATTATAATTTTGTATTTTTTAGATGTATATGCATTAAAAAGCTCTATCTATCTATCTATCTATCTATCTATCTATCTATCTATCTATCTATCTATCTATCCACCTTGAGTAAAAATTGATTTTCATGCTTCACTAAGAAGGAACGCAGCTCAGTGTAGCAATGTTTGCTAGTATATCTAACAGTAGAGTAAAACATTGCAAAGCTACTACAGGTGTTATTTCCTCAAAGTAATGTAAATCCAATATCGAATTGGTTACATAACTCAGCTATCACAAGTTTTCATACAGTATAGAAAAGCTGCATTTGAATGTTTTATGAGGAAAGGAGAGGAGGTGTGAGGAGATGTGAGTTCTGTTTAACACTAAACTGCTTTCAATGCTGTGAAATACGTGGAAGCAAGGTTAATTGAAAACCTGAAGGAATATAAAAATAGGTTCAGCCTTTAACAGAAATACATATGGTATGTAAAGCTCCACTGAGCCCAGGTGGGTAAGTGAACATTCTTAATGCACATTAGTTGGAGAAATGAAGAAGTAGAAGCAGATAATAAGTATTACTAAAGTAGAATATTCTGAAGGTCTGGAAGAGAGATAGAGGACCACTRTTATGGAAATATTTTACAGATTACTGTTCCTTCCCACCCAGAGAGTACTGAGTACCCTGTTTCCTTTAGTTACTGGCTGTGGTTATCATTGCCCCAGGGAACAGGGGGTGGCTTTCAGAGACAGACTTTAAGCATGAATATCTGGACTCCCCCATAAAGACACAACATTGGTGAGCTACAGGATTTCACACAGCAGCTCTCTCCTGCCTCAGCACTCCTACACCCCCCAGGAGAGAAGCCCAGGACCACAGAACAGAGAAATATCCAGGTCTGCCAAGCAGAGTTCTGTCTCCTTGGGCATGCTTTTATTAGGCTGGAGTTATTCATGATCCTCAAGAAAGTGTAGGAATCACAGTCTAAATATGCACGATAGCATGCTGCATYCCACATAATTCTTAAAAAACATTTCAATATAAGCTGTGTTCTTTTCCATTCAAATATAAGTAGTCTTTTCCAAAATGTAACTGTCAGCTCTCCAAAAATTAACCCTTTCTAAAATAATGCAGCTTCTTTTGTTGTTATTGCTACCAGCTAGCACTAGGAACATCCTCTGTTCCAAAAGGATGCAAACTTYACAGCTTCTCACTACCAAATGCATGAATTTAATGTGACTCCCAGGCCAATCAGTCAGAATGATGGAAGTACTCTAAAATATCAAGGCAGAGAAGCCTCTTTACAAAGGAAAATTCCTGAAAAGCTACTTTTTCTAAAAAACCACAAACCCTCCAATAATAATGACAGATTAATGAATGGCTATTACTTGCTTATTTTGTAAAAGTGATATGCTACAATTTATCATTTAAAATAATAGCTAATTGAAAAGCTTTTCTTTTATCACATCTGATTTAAGATGTCTTTAATGTATTATAGCAAGGTTATGCTTTCCTRTGTCTGAGACTAACAGACAATAACACCACTTCCATATTTCAAGACCATGCCTTAAGCACAGTAATATATTAAAAACTGAATGCTCAGGATGATGTATGTAAAAAGCAATGCTTGTATTTCATTAGGTGCACCCCAACCATCTTAATTGAACATGTAGAACATACATTTAAATGCAATTGCATGCGTGACATAGTTTTGGAATCTCTGTCTTAAATTACCAGCAATTTTTTGTACTTTTATTTTTCTTGCCACTGATTTACAAAGGACTATCAAATCCCTTTGATTTCATTGTTTAACAGCAGCATGTTTTGCTGTTAACAAGATTGGAAATACGTACTCAGGCAAGGATTCAGCACCTTCCAAACCCCATTTTGTGAGGTAGAATACTTCTAAACTAAAACCATTTCTCCCTCTTTACAAGACAGTCAGCTCACATAACCAGATGATGATAATCACATTAAATTGTAACTCAGAAGTTATTAGGTTAACACCTATAGAAGAAACACCCACAATCAAAGYAGCAAATTTAAACTTATTTTTATCTAGTGATTTGCTACAAAAAGATGAACTACCAGCTATACTACTTGGTATTGCAGACCTGTCTGTAGCTCATATTTGAGGCAGCCTTCTGTTTTGTAAGACATGAGCCCAAACCACTGAAGTCAATGGAGAAGGGTATTCATTCCAAGAAAGATATGCCCACATCTCCACGTACCTTCCACAGAAATGCTCAGTCCCGCAGCCTCAGCATAGCAGTTCTTCACTATAGGCCCATTTTTTTCTCCAAATCTATCCTTCCAAACCTGCCTCTAGACATAAAGACTTGTCTTTTTGGCACAAAGGCACATTGGTGTGAATAAGTGTTTAAGACATCACTTTCATTCTTAATAAAATTAAAACTCTGCAGCTTGAAAGTGAAACAGTACGTCAACAAATACTTATTTTTCATCTTACATCTGCATACATAGTTGCTTCAAAGGCATATTTAGGTAGTTTGTCCATTTCAGAAGATTCCCTTTGAAAATGCATTTGAATGGACATTACCCTGTTCTACAGAGATTTGGCTAAGCATTTTTGTTACAACAATTTTGTTTAGCATGGTAATGCAATCAGTATCCCAGGAGGTTCATCCTTCACAAGATGCCTGCCTGCAGTTCTACCTGCAAAGTTATATGATGGCAGTCTTCACAGATAACAAAGTACACAAACTGTAATGCATAAAGCAGCACAATCTGTCAGAGGCTGTCTGAAAAAACTCAAAAAACCCAACCAAACCCTTCGCCCCAAATTTTCAATAGATATATTCATGCAACGACAGTGCTTCATTTTAGGAACCAGTGGGCATAAGCTGTATTGCTTATTCACTTAAAKCAAATAGTGAGAAGATTCCATGAGCAATTTCTATTTCCTGGACAAAGCAAAGARCATTAGTGATTTTCAGAGGAAAGGTGAAACAGTAGTGATCAAGCTGTGAACTGAATAAATATAAAGACTATGAAGTGATTTACTATTCTTACTGCAGCCAGCTAGCAACAAAGTCAATCTCTTTTGCTGAGGCAGTGATTAGTGAGTGCAGTTGACCTGTGATACCCACTGCTTTTAATCCATTGGTTTGCACATTACGTTAAAGGCTGAACTTGCAGAACAATATATTTATTCATTTTGAAACCTTTCCAGTTCTTTCAAAGATATTATTTTTGCAAAGTGCTTAAGTAAAGGGCTATGTATAATTAAGTAATAGCTGAAAATAATTACCAGAAAAATCATAATATGGGTCACATTTGYATGTGTTTACATTTATATGGCACTGATAAAAAACTGAGTCTAAATAAGAGTCTCGCTAAAGTGGACTTGTAAACAGGTTTAATTCTTTATTTTTCCATATCCTTGAAATCATTTGGATATTTGACACCTTTTCTTTTTAATAGCCAGGCATTTATTTCAATTTTGCAGCCATCACATTAAGCTCTTTTTATGCTCTCTTTACAGTTCAGCTCTTCTGCTTAAAGATAACTGACAGGTTTTAGAGGAAGTGGGAATCTATGGGCTTCACATTTACTATCACATCAGTTCAGTTCTGGGGCTGATTATCATCATTATGTTACACCTTGCAGTGCCCCATATGTGACAGCTGCCTTCTGAGCACCATTAAAGGTATCATCTCTTAAATTAATTCTGAAACAGATAAAAAGAGCAAGAGATAGATGCTGGAAAGGCAGGAGGAAAACAGACACGTGCCATGATCACATWAGCAGTGGATATTTCCTCAAGAAAACTTTCTTGGTAGTGATACTGAATTTTWAAGTGTTTGGTTTCAAGAATTTTTTTCTCCATGTACAAATACTAAAATGCATTTACACTGCCAAATAAAATCAATACTGGYTTTGATTAAGAGTGTCTTTAGTAATCCCTTTATGAAAATAAACCACTGGAGGACTCTGGTCTATCTCACAATTTCCTGCTCACAGGACACCTTGGCTCTCCACCACTTTTGCAGATGGATGAAGGCACTGCAGGTTGGTTCAAACTCCTTCAGGAGAAGTTCATACTGAAAAWAAGGGACCAAAACTGAAGTGTACAAGGTTAACCTGTCATCCTAATCATCTCAGTATGAAGATGTTGCACTGAAATCATTAATAAAATTTTCAGTCTCTTAACTCTTTACTGACAGTAGGTAGTCAAATATAATTTTTAGTTCACCAATATATCTTTGTACATTGTGTAGCTTCAAGAGTACTGAAAGCTATTTACTCATGTAAATCTTGGGATCTGCTACACAAAGAAACAGATGCATGTGACATTTGCAAGGCAGAAAATGAAGTGTCACATGTTGGGCTCGGAAACAAAGCTTGGGGGGCAAAAAACAGTGTGCCATATTTCACMCAGCCCTCATCCCTGAAGGGCTGAAGGACAAACGTAACAAGAAATCTTGGCTTGCAGCTACTGCAAATCACAAAGTGAGAGCAACAGTATGTTTTTGGAAAAACCTCACAGCTATATTTGTCATCAGAGTACTTTCTGCACAGGGGCAGTCTCACATATATTTAAAGAATAAGAATTTTTTTCCCCTTAAAGATGAGGAATCAATAAATTGTTAAGAAACACTAACTCATCAAGAATCACAAAAGAGAAGCAGAGAAATGTTTTGAGGACTGGAGAGAAGGTCTTTAGGCCCCCAATATTTCAAAAGCTGTATCGGTTAACTTTACGCAAAAGAAGATTGGTGATCATAACTGAGAAAATACTTGTTCCAAAGAGGGTCTTTAATAATAAGTAGAAAGGGATAATAAAAGTTGCTAGAAGCTGAAACAAAGCAAATTAGAGTTACAAATACAGCTCCCTTTTATTTAAATTAACCATTAGAAACTGTAAGGAGGAGCAGTGCATTCACTAATAAATTGGATTGGGTATGGCTTAGCAACTTGTTTCAGTTAAAGAAACCCATTAAAACTCATGTTGCTGTAACCTAGTGGAATGCYATGATTTATGATATACAAGATCAGATCTAGCCTTTAATGAAACTAGTACAAGCTGTAGGCTATGGATGCCATGGGTCTCAGGATTTTGCCTTTACTACAAGTGCATGTGAACTTGTTAAAGCTGGAAATGGTACTGCCTGGTACTTTTCCACACACATTTAATAAAAACATCTGTGCRGGAGATGCTTCCCAAAGGACATAGTCAGGACTTGTTTCAGGAGGCATCAGCCCTTACTCAGGCTTTGGCCATTAATATATACGATTCCATTATCCCTTCTCATTAACTAGTACTAGAAGCTCTTTTAGCTAATGCAAATAATACGTGGCAGACGGGACAATGCTATCAGGTCCTTCTGGGAGGACAGAAGCTCTTTCCTGATTAGTTTAAGTATCCTTTGAGTGACATTAGTAATCTAATTCAACCATTTTAAATAGAGGAAYAGGAAAAGGCTTGCATTACCGAAATAAAAGGTGTATCTAGTGTGTACTGACTTCTAAAACCATGCATCCTACTGCTCCACTTCTTTTTTAAAAAAGTAACATTATTTTAAAAGAGTAACATATTCCAATACAGTAACATATTCAAAAATAATGKTTTCTACCTACTGACATTAATTTCATAAAATACGTGAAGACATAATAACTCAGCTTTTTTATATGATTCAAAGTTCTATACTGAAAAATTTAATCAATTTTATCTGTCAAAAAAACCAAATTAAGACATTTGAGATGCTTGCATGAATGGTAAATGTATCTAMAAGATTTCTCTCTAATCCTTACCATTTTTCCATGCAAATCAACAGGAAGCACAGGCAGACTAGGCATTTACCCCTTACATGGATCAAAATTAATATTTAATATCTACAACACAGAAACTCTAATATTGATGTGAAATTGGGGCCTAATTGAGGAAGATCTACTGATCTAACTATCCCTAGGGAGCTGTTAGAAGCCTGTAAGCGACAACATCATAACAATCTTGAAAATATTTATTAATTAGCCATGGGGTTATGTTATTGAGTCATCAGGAAGTTGTATTTCATGCAAATAGCAACACTATTAACTATTTCCTAATGCAATAGCCATGCCCATAGATTGCTGCTTTCATTCCTCCATTTCTAAGCAYGTTGCTTCCCTAAACAACTGTATGGTCTGAGAAAAATCAAAGAAGTTTAGCATCATCTGTGAAGTTGTTATTCCTCCAGAGTTAAGTTCAACTTTGTGAAGAAAGGTCTCAAATTGCACTTGGGTGTTGCACAAGGGTGAATTTCATCCTTGTGATTTATTCACCTCTCAGTTTCTGCATTGGAGTATTGCACTGGAGGGTGACCAATGCGCTCAGTGGGACCGAGAAGGGAAGAGGGCTGAAGGAAACCATTACCACATCACACAAGYCTCCCTCAGCACCAATTCACAAAGATATGCTGTTAGTGCACATAAACGTGGCTCATCAGATGCAAGAGCATTAGCTTTTATCCCTGGGAGTCCCTGACTCCATTTCAAACCACCAGACAAAYGTGAGCTCTGCCATTAAACGTTTGTCTGACAGCGTTGTTCCCACACCCTCCATGCAGCC